>NC_057738.1:24587809-24610496 GCF_004010195.1 Chiloscyllium plagiosum
GAGATAACCACCTTGGACGTCTTGCTTTTCAGCCTTCTTCCTAGTTCTCCGAAGTCCCGCTGTAGTATGTTCCTCCTCTTCTTCCCGACATCATTTGTGCCGACATGTACCACCACCTCTGGCTCTTCACCCTCGTCCTTGAGGATTTCCTGCACTCTGTCCGCGATGTCTTTCACCCTGGCACCAGGAAGGCAACACACCATCCTTAAATCCTGTCTGCTACCACAAAAACCCCGGTCAGTTCCTCTTACGATGGAGTCCCCAATTATCACGGCTCTGTGCGATGTCCGACTCTTCCGCCTGCCTCTGCGCCAACTTTTAATTGACAGACCTGGCCGCCTTGTGAACTGGCAGTGTCATCAGTCCCTACTGTTTCCAAAAGCTTCAACTTGTTCCTGACAGGTACTTCTCCCGGGGTCTCTTGCACCTGTCTCCTCTCTGCCTTCCTCATCGTCTGCTCTCTTCTGTTCTCTTCTGGCATGATTGGTATAATAACCTCGCTGAAGGTCTTGTCCAGAAAGATCTCGTTCTCTCGAATGAGCCTAAGGTCCTCGAGTTCTTTCATCAGCGCTGCAATATGCTCGGTCAATAGCTGAATGTGCACACACTTTCCACACATATACGAGCCAGACACACCAGAGTCGTTGATCTCCCACATCAAGCACGTAGTGCACTGAACCAGCTTGGCAGTCATGTCTTCACCCTCTTCAACTGTGGCGTAATCACTTCACTCAACCTCCTTGTCAAACATTCCTGAGCTAAAGCCTCACTCTTCGATCCAAACTTCCTTAGACCCTCTTTTTGTGGCAAGTCTGTGGACTCTTAATTTAGGTTAGAGGAGGAGGGAGGGAGGGAGACCCTACTTTGTAGGACCTGGGGTTTAGAACTCACCCTCTCTAATAGCAATCACTTACCTTCCCGACCGGCTTTGCATTCCGCCTGAACTTCCGCCCAGCTCCCGCCGCTCTCTGCTGCGAAAAGGAAGAAGAAGTGGGGCTGGCCAAAGAAGACATGATGTAGTAAATTTAAGGAGGACCTCCAAGAACCCCTGACCCACCATAATAGATTGTGAAAGACTGGGCCCCATGGCAGAGTCTTGCTGCCTTGCTTTACACAAGGCTGGAGGATTTTTGTCTATGGGCTGTTAACTGAAAACTAGCTGTTATGAAAAGTAAGAAATTTGTTCAGTTCTATGGGATTGAAAATTAGCAACAGTTACATAAAAGAACTGAAAATTTTGTTAGTGTTGCTGATCAAGGACGTCATGCTGAACTTGAAAAAGACTGTTGTTAGACCTCAGGGCTGGTGTGTTGAATATGGTTTCCATTTCAGGAAGGTTGTGAACTCATTGCCAAGTGCAGAAGATATTTAAAAGAATGGTTCCATGGATAAGAAACTTCACTTACAATAATAGATTGAGGATTAAAAAAAAAAATCATTCATGGGATGTGGGCATGCTAAGGGTAAAGGGCAGTTAAGATTCAACCATGTTGCTGTGGGTCTGGAGTCACATAGAGATCAGACAGGGTAAGGATGGCAGTTTCCTTTCCTAAAGGACATCAATGAACTTGATGGGCTTTTGCTGACAATAAATTCATGGTCATTATTGGACTTTTACTTGCAGATTTTTTTTTAATTAAAATTCCATTATCTGCCATGGCAGGACTCAAACCTGTGTCCCCAGAATATTTCCTAGGTCTTTGGATTTGTAGTATAGTGATAATATTGCTAGTCCATTGCCTCCCCATGTCTGCAGATTTTGGTCTAATAGATGACCACATGGTCCTTGATGGGGCAGGCAATGGCCTAATGGTGTTATCGGTAGACTATTGATCCAGGGACTCAGGTTATGTTCTGGGGAACTGGGTTCAAATCCTGCCGCGGCAGATGGTGGAATTTGAATTCAATAAAAAATCTGAAAGTAAGAATCTAATAATGATCATGACACCGTTGTCAGTTGTTGGAAAAACCCATCTGGTTCACTAATTCCTTTAGGGAAGATAATCTGCCATCCTTACTTGGTCTGGCCTACATGTGATTCCAGACCCACAGCAATGTGGTTGACTCCTAACTGCTCTCTGGGATGGGAAATAAATGTTGGCCTATCCAGCAATGTCCACATCCCATGTACGCATTTTTAAAAATGTAGAATGAGAAATTTGGAAATAAAACATCCAATTACCATCCTTTATCAGCCAATCTGAACATTTATTCTTTGGTGACTTGCATTCCTTCATTTCCCAACTAATCAATTTCAAGTGTGTCCAGTCAATAATGCAACACAATCTTTTAAAAGTATATAGAAATTACCTACTCTTGACAAGTTTAGACTATGTCAATGGTTGGAATTGCTTTCCATGGAGATGGGAAGGCAGAAAGAAGATTTAGTATTGGCATTCAAAATTATGAGGGGTCTGGACAGAGTGGATAAAGAGAAATGGTTCCCACTTGCTGAAGGATCAAGAATGAAAGGGTACAGGTATGAAGTCATTTGTAAAGAAGCAAATGCAATTCAAGAGTCTGGAATGCCTTGCTTGAAAATGTGGATAAAGCAGTTTCAATCAAGGCATTGAAGAGGAAATTATATTTTATTCAAATAATAATCTAATGTGCAGGGTTACAGGGAAAGGAAGGAGAACGCACTAACTCATAATGCTCATTCAGAGAGCTAGTACAGACCACTATGGGCTACACGACCACCTGTACTGCGACAATTCTGTGAATTCTGTGATCACCAACTTGAATTCCCATTATCTATTGATGACTGCCAAACCACTTTTTGGAGGATTAAGTCCACCATGGGAGGCATGGTGGCTCAGTGGCTGCCTCACTGCACCAGGGACGCAGGTTCAATTCCAGGACACTGTCTCTGTGGAGTATGCATGTTCTCCCCGTCTCTCCGTCAACATCCTCTTGGTGCTCTGGTTTCCTCCCACAGACCAAAGATGTGCAGGTTGACCATGATAAATTGTCCCGGAGTGTCCAGGGATGTTGAGGTTAGGTGGGTTAGTGATTGTAAATGCAGGGTTACAGGGAGAGAGTGGAGGGCAGGATTAGGGTAGGATGCTCTTTGGAGGGTCAGTTCAGACCTGATGGGCCAAATAGCCTTTACCTGCACTGTAAGGATTCTATGATTGAATATGTGAAGCTTATTCTAAAATGTAATTGCACATGAATCAAGGAATCTGTGCAAGTGCTATGCGAGCCACAATTTAATGGTAATACTACCATCTCTGCGTTGGAGGGTTATTTGTTCAATTCCCACTCTAGAGACTTGACCATGGAATCTTGGCAAACACATCAATACTGCCTAGCTTTTGAATCAGGCGATAAACCAAATCATCTCAAAAGATGTAACAAGACCCAATAGCAAGACTTCCAACAAGAGCAAGGGAAGTCTCTTCAGTGTCAGTTTTATCAGAGGATTACGTTTTTAAAAATCTTGATCAGGGTGATGGGTTTATGAGGCACCCTAAAAGAGCTAAAGTAGATGGAAGGCCAAGGGAACATTTCAGGTCCCATAGGCAGAGCCACTTGTGGTGAGACAGCTGGTGCAGATGGTAACAATGACAGGGAAAGGGACGAAGAAGGCAATGAGGCTGGAGGATGTTAGGGGGAAAAGCAATGGAACAACTTGAGCATCAGGATGAGAAATTTAAATTGGAAGTGTTGGGAGAGCAGAAGTCAACAAGGGAAGGGTTGACGTTTAGGATTATATGACATATAGGATACATGCAGCGTAGTTTTGAAAATGCTGAAATTCACAGAGGATAGGAGACTATCCACAAGGCATAGTTATATTTATTTCAGAGGCAGCATGGAAGTGTTCTTCTACATATAATGATAGCTCAGGTTTCAGAATCATTCCCGTCTTTAGATCCCTCCATCCAATAATGAATGAAAGATTTTGGTGATGTCAGGGTTATGGAGCAATGTTAGGTCAATGAAAATCACAGATTAGTCATGATCTGATTGAATGATGGAATGTTTTCAGAAAGTGGAAAGACCTCCTCCTGTTATGTTCCTTCAAAGGCGGGTTCATTTTTATGCCTGAAGATAAATAAAGCTATCAAAAAACCAATGGTTTTGAAATGAACCAAAAGGGCTCACTGCTCCTCTTCAATTGCCTTTTGTTACAACACGGCGGTGAACCCGTCTGTTAATTAAATGAAACACCAGAAACTCACCTCACCTCGTAATCTGTTAAAGTATGAGTGACAGAGAACTCCCAACTCCCACTGTTTAATGAAAATTAATATCAATTTGTTTGATAACTTTAAAAGTGAACATTAAACAACAACTTCTCGCAACTCTAAGCCCCACCCCTTTCTCTTAACTGCATATTATCTGCCTCCAATTTTTCAAATGAAATAAAGAAGGCTTCAACATCTTTCTCATCAAAATGTGGCAATGTTTTAACATATCACTATCTTCTCTCTTCATTTCCATCCTGTTAACTTGATGTTCCTGACTAACTCGCAACTTCTGAAGTTCAAATTTTCTCTCTTAAAGTTACAGTACACGCCTTCAATGTCATAACACTTTTCTTAATCTGGATCCAAGAAGCATATTATATGTTCTGATCTAACATTGACCTGAAGGGCTTTAACGGGTTTATGCTGTTAGATCTTAACTTATGTCACCTGAAACATGACATGCTGATTCTGTGTCTAAATAGTTTAATGTTATCCAAGTCACACACATGCCTGTGAATGAAATAACAGTATATATTTGTTAGCTGCAATGAGCATCTACTGGATTTTTCAATGCCACAGTACACATGTCCCAGTTTCTTACATAATGTGATTTCAGCATTAAATTTATTGACAAACTACAAACAAGTATCTTCAACATTTGTATCATCCCTTGTATCATTCCTGTGTACTAGTGGTGTAATGGAATCTTTGATTAACACTGTCACCGTTCCACCCATTTTTATGATTCTCACCTTCATGAATATTTTATAACCAGGAATGTTCAGCTCCAATTGCTGCTCTTGGCTAAGCTGTTAGATTTTGATGAAAGAGCAACAACCTAAAACATTGACTCTGTTCTTCTTTCCACCTAACCTGCTGGATATTTTTAGCATTTTTGATCAGATTTCCAGTTTGTGCAGTGTTTTAATTTAGTGCTTTGGGAGATAGCTATTCATTCAATGGAATATAGCAACTGAAATAGGCGAGTCAGTCTGCTGAGTCAGTTTCAGTATTCAGTGACTGACCTGCAACCTAACTCCATATCCCTATCTTTGTCTCATCTTCCTTAAAATTTTGGATTACCAAAAATCCTGTCAATTTCAGATGTAAAACTGTCAGTTAGTTATCAGTTGCTATTTGCAAAGGAGAGTTCCAGAACAGCATGGTGGCTCAGTGGTTAGCACTGCTGCCTCACAGTGTGAGGACCCAGATTTGATACTACCCTGTGCATTCTTCAACAGCCAGTCACCCCGTATTTGCGTGGGTTTCCTCCGGGTGCTCTGGTTTCCTCCCACAGCCCAAAGATGTTCAGGTTGGGTGGATTGGCCATGCTAAATTGTCCATAGTATCCAGGGATGTGCAGGCGAGATGGATTAGCCATGGGAAGAGCAGGGTTACAGGATTAGGGTGGTGGGGGGGGGGGGGGGTGTAGTTTGGGTGGGATGCTCTTTGGAGAGTCAGTGTAGACTCAATGAGCCCATTGGCCTGCTTCCAAACTGCAGGGATCCTATTTTCCTTTGTGTTTTACTAATTTCACTCCTAGATGGTCTGGCTCCAACTATGCCCCTCAATGCAGACTCACCAAAATACAGAAATACTTATGTGTTTTTGGTCTTGAAATCAGCAGTCTCAAATTATTCTGAGGCTTTATGTCATTTTCTAGTTTTTTTTATATACATGGCTATTTAATTCATACCAGCCCTAATTTAGTCTGTACAAATTAAAAGAATTATGGAAGGCATCACATTTTAGACCAAAGGTCTCATGTAAATGCTATGGTGTTTGATTTGCACTTTAATGTGATGGTAACTTTAAACCCACATATGTGTTCACTCTGCTTTTAAAAAAGACATTGTGGTGAAGGACTATAATTGTTGGAGATATTGCAGTTTTCTTCCAACCTTTGTAACTTTCTCCAATATTGCAGTTCTCCAAGATCACTGTGCTTCTCTAATTCTCATCTCTTGTACATCCCTGATTCTTTCACTCCACCTTTGTTAGTGTGTCTTCAGTTACATAAGTCCTAAGCTCTGGAACTGCCTCCTTAAATTTCTCAGCCTCTTTGCCAGTCTCTCCTCCTTTACCTCATTCCTTAAAACCTTCCTCTTTGATCTCCTGTCCGGATTATGTGGCTTAGTGCCAAGCTTTGTCTGATGATGCTATTGTGAAACACCTGGCAACATTTTACTGTGTAGAAGGCACTATGTTAATGCAAGTTGCTATTCAATTCCCAGCCAGAAAACTGACAACTCTAGATCCTCAGGAGTAACAGTGAGAAAAGAGCGAACTATGGAGGCAATGCATAGGTCATGAGGGAACCTCAACACAAAGGTGCAGAACCAACCGGAACCACAGAGTGGAAAGAAAATCACTGAGTGGATCATTAAAGGCCTTTCCTGTCTGTGGTCCTGTCATTGGCCCCTGACCCACATGTGGAAGCTAATGCCATTGAGCTGGTATCCCTCTACCAGTGGCTGGAGGCCGCTCCATTTTTGGCAAATGCTGCCCATGCTCAAAATTACCCCAAATTGGGACCTTAACAATGTTAATTGCCTGCCTTTATCTACAGAGTAGGCAGCTGATCTGCCAGCCAGCCCATCTCTTTGTACATTCCCCACTGGTGGATCTACCTGATAAGACACACCACTATTTCCCCAACACCAGCCCCTCACAAGCTCCCCCTTCCCCACCATCACCATCAACACCACACCAAGGAGTCAGAATAAAATAACCATCTTATGTTTAATGTCCTCGTGTTTTGGATGCTCCTACAAATGGGAAAAGTTCCTCTAAATCCACCTCAATAGCAATTCTAAAGATCTCTTTCAGGGATCCACTTAGTCTTCTCTTTTCCAGGAATAAAAGCCTCAATTTACTCAAATTCTCCCGATTGTCAGATCCTCTGAAATTTGGGAATGTTTCAGCACTTTCTCCAGTGCTTCAATTGCTTTTTGTAGGATCTGCAATTATACACAGTGCTGTCAGTGAGACCCAGGGTTGCATGCAAGTCAAATAGTATTTACCTGCTATTGTTTGCTATTCCTCGAAAATTGTCCTAGTTCTATGCTTGCATGCTTTTAAGAATGATTTTATCAACTTGTCTTGCTAATTTTAGTGATTCATGTGTTTGTATCCATATATCCTTTTTTACTCAGTTCTCCAGTGGGCAATTAAATCTGAGAAGAACAATAATGACAATCTACCTCCTTCCCTTCTGCATGGTTATTGGCAGCTGAGAGTACAGGCACTGGCAAACGTAGGTGGCCGGTTTCACAATAGTATTTGAAGTATTGTTAGAAAAGAAAGATTGGAATGTTACTTTTGGCCCAGGGTGTCAAGAGGGTTGAAAAGCAACCAGGAGAGCTCTTCATAATATGAAAGGGAACAGTACAATAGTAAGCAGCTTTTCATTCAGCATCAGCAAGTCTCTTTAGGCCTTGGCAGTAGAAAATGTTTTCATACTTCCTTGCTGTTTTTACAGTGTTGATTTCTTTCCTTAACTTGCTTCAACAGAATTTGTTTTTGGCCAAGATAAAAAGAAGGACTTGCATTTACATGGTTCCTTTCATGATCTCTAGAGCTCCCAAAACTCTTTATGGCCATTTCAGCATTTTTAAAGTGTTGGAAGGTAGGCTACATGGCAGACATTGTCTACACAGCAAGCTCACACAAACAGCAATTGAAAATGAATGGATAATCCATACTGATACCGGTTGGCTCAAACAGCTGGGAGAATTCCACTCTGCTCTTCTTCAAGTAGCACCATGTGATCTTTTATGTCCACCTCACCAGCCTTGGTACAATGTTTTACCCGAAAACAATGCAAATTTAATTGCCTTGTGGATGCCCATGATACAGGTGGTGATATTAAATGACTGATCTCCACAACCTCTGAAAGCCAGTCAGCAAACTTTCTCTCTGTCTTTAATCTGTGAGGTCCATGAATATAACTCTTCCATGTGGACCTTTGGAATTTGACAGTGGGAGGGAGTGTTCTTGTCTCCCTCAACACAATCATTTTTTAAAATTCTGAGCGTGAATTAAATAATATCAGTGTCAACAACAATTTCTATCACTTTGTCATCCTCATGATTTTCCATTGGGTTTGTAGACAATATTTCCAAAATCTCTTAGTTACTCTGCTAGATGTTTCCTGTAAATTAAGATAGATTATAATATCGTCCCTTCCAAATAACTAACCCTATTTCATCAAATTAAAATCTTGCATTTTTGTAGGAACATCAGGACATCTCAACTTAGTACCTTTTCACAGTGGTCTTTGAAGTCACTGTTTTAAGATAGGAATTATGGCACTCAATGAATGCATTGCAGGATCTTAGAAACGGCAATTAAGTAAATGGTCAGATAATCTGTTTTAGATGTTGGTTGTGGAATAAATGTTAACCAGGAAAGCTCCCTTAATCTCATGGCATATTTTATAGCCAGCTGTTAGGGTCGACTGAACTTTAGTTTAAAATCTCATTCAAAACATGGCACCTGTGACAATGTACCACTTCCTCCGGGCTACACTGCAGTACTAGTCTAGATCTTGTACTCAAGTCTGTGGAGAGACCTCATAATATTCTGCTGTTGTAAGACTGAGCCAAGCTAACTGGTTAAATCTTGTGCATATTGTGCCAGAAGACTGCTTTGTCATTCAAATCCATTTGGAAAAAGTTAAGAACTAAAGAAGCTATTCTTGTAAAGTGTATTTGGAAAATTTCAGGCACCTTCGTAATCAGTGCTATAGATTCCAGGCCTCTAATGTGAACAATCAGCAGTGACAAAACCTGTTAATAACATTTCCAAAATAGTTAACAGTTCTTACAACTGTCACGGAAAACATTCACATTGAAAATTGCGTCCACTGGCTAAAATAAATATCTAGCAGCAACTGGATATTACAGGATTGTTCCATGGAGTCTCTATAAAGTGTTTAGAAGCTTGTCTTTTTTGTTTAATTTCCTGACCATGTTTAAAGTAAAATGTTTTATTGTGACATCTCTAATGTTTAGTCATATTCACATTTCGGTTATCAACTTTCCACATTGTCCTGGAAATTAATGCCTGTGAGAAATGTAGAAGAACTACCATAAATGATGCTTAAAAAAAGATGTATTTTGTTGTGGTTCTGTTTGCCGAGCTGAGGATTTGTGTTGTAGACGTTTTGTCCCCTGTCGAGGTGACATCCCCAGTGCTTGGGAGCCTCCTGTGAAGCGAATCTGTGATGTTTCCTCCGGCATTTATAGTGGTTTGTCTCTGCTGCTTCCGGTTGTCAGTTCTAGCTCTCCGCTGCAGTGGTCGGTATATTGGGTCCAGGTCGATGTGCTTATTGATTGAATCTGTGGATGAGTGCCATGCCTCTAGGAATTCCCTGGCTGTTCTCTGTTTGGCTTGTTTTATAATAGTAGTGTTGTCCCAGTCGAACTCATGTTGCTTGTCATCTGCGTGTGTGGCTACTAAGGATAGCTGGTCGTGTTGTTTTGTGGCTAGTTGGTGTTCATGGATGTGGATCGTTAGCTGTCTTCCTGTTTGTCCTATGTAGTGTTTTGTGCAGTCCTTGCATAGGATTTTGTACACTACATTGGTTTTGCTCATGCTGGGTATCGGGTCCTTCGTTCTGGTGAGTTGTTGTCTGAGAATGGCTGTTGGTTTGTGTGCTGTTATGAGTCCCAGTGGTCGCAGTAGTCTGGCTGTCAGTTCGGAAATGCTCTTGATGTATGGTAGTGTGGCTAGTCCTTTGGGTTGCGGCATGTCCTCGTTCCGTTGTCTTTGTTGATGAAATTGCGCGGGTATCCTTTTTTGGCGAATACATTGTATAAGTGTTCTTCTTCCTCTTTTTGCAGTTCTGGTGTACTGCAGTGTGTTGTGGCCCTTTTGAACAGTGTCTTGATGCAACTTCTTTTGTGTGTGTTGGGGTCGTTGCTTTCGTAGTTCAGAACTTGGTCTGTGTGTGTAGCTTTCCAGTATACCTTTGTGGTGAATTCTTCGTTTGGTGTTCTCTGTACCATCATGTCTAGGAATGGGAGTTGGTTGTCCTTTTCTTCCTCTCCAGTGAATCGGATTCCTGTGAGTGTAGCATTGATAATCCGGTGTGTGTTCTCTATTTCTGTGTTTTTACTGATTACAAAGGTGTCATCCACATATCTGACCCAGAGTTTGGGTTGAATTTGCGGTAAGACTGTTTGTTCTAACCTTTGCATTACCACTTCTGCTATGAGTCCAGAGATGGATAAGCCCATGGGTGTGCCATTGATTTGTTCATATATTTGGTTGTTGAATGTGAAGTGTGTTGTGTGGCACAGGTCCAGTAGTTTGAGTATGCCGTCTTTGTTGATAGGTTCACCGTCTTGTTGTCTGTTTTGTATGTCCAGCAGGTTGGCTATTGTTTCTCTGGCTAGGGTTTTGTTGATAGAGATGAACAGTGCCGTTACATCGAATGTGACCATAGTTTCTTCCTTGTCTATGTGTATATTTCTGATGATGTCCAAGAATTCCTGTGTTGACTGTATAGAGTGTCTGGATCCGCTGATCAGGTGTTTCAGTTTCTGTTGCAGTTCAATAGTCAGTTTGTGTGATGGTGTCCCTGGTAGTGATACTATGGGTCTGAGTGGGATGTCTGGTTTGTGCACTTTAGGTAGTCCATAGAATCTGGGGGTGTTGTTGCTTTCAGGTTTCATTCTTTGTAGGTCAAACCTAGTTATCTGTCCGTTTTTTTGCAGGTTCCTCAGTGTGTTTATCCTATTGGTGAGCTGTGGGGTGGGGTCAAACTCCCTCTTTTGGTAGGTGTTGGTATCTGCAAGTAGTTGCGCTTTCTGGATGTACTCTGCTTTGTCTAGGATGACCGTCATCAATCAATAAGCACACATTCAATCAATAAGCACATCAACCTGGACCCAATATACCGACCACTGCAACGGACAGCTGGAACTGACAACCGGAAGCGGCAGAGACAAACCACTATAAATGCCGGAGGAAACATCACAGAAGCGCTTCACAGGAGGCTCCCAAGCACAGAGGATGTCACCTAGACAGGGAACGAAACATCTAAATTCCCAGCTCGGCGAATAGAACCACAACAATGAGCACCTGAGCTACAAATCTTCTCACAAACTTTGAAAAGATATATTTTCTTGAAGCATTTTGAACTCATCAGGAGAATTCAGAAGAAATGTCAACTTAAAGGGAAAACAGTATTTATAATGTATGAAAGGACAGTGTTGATTGTTTGGTAAATGGACTATGATTAGTAGAGGCCATCATTACCCTAAAATACTATGGACATCTTTAGTCCTTAATTCCAAATATGTTTTGTAAAAGAGAACCTTGGTGGAGTCATTCACGGTAGATGTAGACAAAAAAACTTCCATGTGGGACCATTGGGGCATAATATCTGGAGATGCTGAATAAACTTCAAACAGAACGGAACATTGTAACCACAAAGATAATGAGCTGACAATGTCCCTACTCAGCAGCAAACATCACCCTGCGGATTAAGTCCCAAACTATAGACACATTTTGTGTTTTTACTTTTGAAGAATACAGAAAGACTGGGTTAAAAAGACCATTTAAAATCAACTGGATTGGACTAGTGGAACTGAATGTTCTCCTACATATTAACCTGAGTTTGAGTGTTAGCATGCTGTGAAGATCATCATCAAAGAAGTATCCCCAGGTCACCCAATGTTTCAGATAAAAGAAGACACTCCTGCACAGTGAGTGCTGCATACCAGGTTAAAAATGAATCAGGAAAAATAATCTTCAATAGTTTACAAATCCAAGAATCTCAAAAATCAACATTAATACTGCATGTAGCCTTCACTTCAAGGATTATCCAATTCAACTATCTGCTCTTCAGGAACAATGAAAAGTTGATCCATATAACTGTTGTATTATTTTTCTACCTTTTTGGACTCACCTTAATTCTAATCTGTATATATGTATGTTGCATAGATAATTCTTTTCACATTTAGTTATTAATAAATTTACTCTCCTAATTCAAGACAGCCTTGTTAAATTGGCACCTTTAAAAACAGAAATTATTTTAGGACTGGGAGAAAGGTAATCATAAAAGAAAGAATCTTTTATAAATTGACCATGTGGTTACCAACCAAGGATGTGTAAACATAATAGAAGAGCCACTTTATCCCTCCTCACCTGGGAGCTTAAACAGTTGGCATATTCCATCTGGAACTGTAAAGAATTGGTAACCCTTGCCCGGGCTCTGGAACGCAACAAGGTTGCAGTGGAGAATGTGCAAGTTAGACTGACAGTCGATTGCCAAACTTTGTTTAAATTTGAACCAGGAAGGTTGAAACTGATTTCTCAGGACAAGTCCCAGAGGAATGAATCAAAAAATTACTGTCACTTAAATTGTTGAGTTGAAACAAGGGCCTTGTTCTTTGCAGACAGACTATGCAGTGTGTGCATGTGCACTATGTTACACAGAAAGACACTTATTTAATGTCAACATTTTTGTAAAAACATACTAACAGGAGAATCACAGTCAGTTCCATGAGCCTGTTCCACCATCAGTTGCATCTGGATCATTTACCTATCCTATTCCTTAATATAGGCTTATTTAATATTTATAACACATTACCCATAACAGTTTCCACCATCTGCTTTATTTATAGTGAACAGATAAGGCCTCCTCCAATGTAGCCAACACGAACACAAATGACTTAATCTTGAACTCATACGATGTACAGTTAAAAGGTTTAGTGCTAAATGCACAAACTTCACTCACGCTGAATCAACTTCTTCTACACAGTCTGCTTTTGTTGGAGCTGTTAACTTTTAAACATGTTGTAGAGGTCCAGGTGTTGGACTGGAGTCATAAAGTCATGGAGATGTACAGCATGGAAACAGACCCTTTGGTGCAACTTGACCAGATATCCGAACCTAATTTGGTCCCATTTACCAGCACTTGGTCCATATTGCTCCAAACCCTTCCTATTCATATACCCATACAGATGCCTTTTAAATGTTTTAATTGTACCAGCCTCCACCACTTCCTCTGGTAGCTCATTCCATACATGCACCACCTTCTGTGTAAAAAAGTTGTCCCTTTGGTCCCTTTTAAAATGTTCCCCTCTCACCCTAAACCTATCCTACTAGTTCTGGACTCCTCCAGCCCAAGGAAAATACCTAGTCTATTTACCCTAACCATGTCCCTCATGATTTTATAAACCTCTGTAAGGTTCTGACACTCCAGGGAAAACAGCCCCAGTCTATTCAGCCTCTCTCTTTACCTCAAATCCTCTAGCCCTGGCAACATCCTTGTCAATCTTTTCTGAAACCTTTCAAGTTTCACAACATCCTTCCTATAGAAGGGAGACCAGAATTGCAAACAATAATCCAGAAGTGGCCTATCGCAACATGACCTCCCAACTCCTATAATCAATGTCTGATCAATAAAGGAAAGCATACCAAACACCTTCTTCACTATCCTATCTACCTGTGACTCCACTTGCAAGGAACTATGAACTGGACAAGCTGAGAAGTTACATGGCACCTGGTTATAGTCCAACAGGTTTATTTGAAATCACAAGCTTTCTGGGTGCTGCTCTTTCGTCAGGTCAAGCGACTTCACTTGACAAAGGAGCAGCACTCTGAAATAAACCTGTTGGGCTGTAACCTGGTGTCATATGACTTTTAACATTTAAACATTTATAGCCTGGAATAAAAAGATAGACATTCACATTTCCTGCTGAAAAAAAGCAAATTACTGCAGATGCTGGAATCTGAAACCAAAAGAGAAAATGCTGGAAAATCTCAGCAGGTCTGGCAGCATCTGTAAGGAGAGAAAAGAGCTGACGTTTCGAGTCTAACTGACCCTTTGACAAATGTCAGCTCTTTTCTCTCCTTACAGATGCTGCCAGACCTGCTGAGATTTTCCAGCATTTTCTCTTTTGGTTTCACATTTCCTGTTGCATGGATAAACAAAACTACAAAGGAGAAATGACTTTATAACTGGCTACTCCAAAATCCAGGTCCAGGTCTTTTCCAATACATAATTTCAGTTGCATCACACTGTAAACTTTTGCTATAAATTCTATGTTTTCTGATCTTATACTCCACAACCACCTGATGAAGGAGCAGTGCTCCGAAAGCTAGTGCTTCCAAATAAACCTGTTTGACTATAACCGTGCCATTGTGTGATTTTTAACTTTGTACTCCAAAGTAGGAAACCAACAGAAGTTTCTTTCTCTAAGAGAGAATAGGACAAACAAATCCTCAGTAAAAACATAGTGGAAGAGCTAAAGCATACAAAAAATGCTGAACTAGGAATGGTGCCAAAGAAACCTCAGTGGATTGAGAGAATGTTCATGTCTTAATTTCTTGGCAGTGAGGACTGGATGATACAAAGCGGTAAGGTTAGAGGAATGTTGAGAAATACTATAATAAGTGTGATTGGAAATGTATTAGGGTTTCCAATAGTGGAAGCTGCAGACAATCTACTCTGAGCTAGGCCAAGCTCACCATAACTCCACCATTTCTCAAAGAGCATGTTCATGGGCAGGTGATTATGGTGTTATGGCTGGATTGTTAATGTTCTGGGAACCTAGGTTCGAATTATGGTAGGTGATGGAATTTGAATTATGGTAGGTGATGGAATTTGAATTATGGTAGGTGATGGAATTCGAATTCAATTTTTAAAAATCTGTAATTAAAAGACTAATGATGACAATGAAACTATTGTTGATTGTTGGAAAATCCCATCTGATTCACTAATGCCCGTTAGAGAAGAAAACTGCCATCCTTACCTGGTCTGGCCATATGTGAGTCCAGACCCATAGCAATATGGTTGACTCTTACCTGTCCTCTGGGCAATTAGGGATGGGTAATAAATGCTAGTCCAGCATTTATTACCCATCCCTTCATCTCATGAATGAATCAAAAAGTCATGTTTCTCCACCTCCCCACACACCAATGAGAAAGTAAACAAATCTTCCTTACCTAATTGGTAAGTCTTGTTTGCCATTCAAAGAGCTGTTTTTACACCCCCATGTGCCTATAGCATTTATAATTATTTGATAGTAATGAACTTCATTATTGCTGAAAAAAGACATTTGGCAAAGGTTTTCATCTTGTGCCTATTAGGATTGATGCATAAGGGGTTGTTTTCCAACTCATTTCTTCACTGAAGATCCTTATATTCATCAAGAATGTATTGGAAATTTGGGACCTCACTGCAAATAGATTTCCTACTGTTTTGAATGAATGATTGGAAAATCACAGCCAAAAACCTATTAATTATTTCCAAGAGGTAAGGCTTCCTACCAGAAGATCAAATGCGAAATTTACCCTATTGCACATTCAAGAAATCTCTCTGATTTGTGGCATGGTTATGTCTTGGAAAAGGCTATGAAATTCAAATTGTTACTGGACAGATTTCATCTGAGGAATTATTTATTGTTGCCAATTGCGTTATAGTTTATGTTATGCCATTTTGGGTACTGTGACACAGGCCAGTGGAAATGTTACACAAAAAGTCACTTGTTTAAACTCAACATCTAGACAAAAAGCATACAAGCGGTATACCATTCAGTTCCTCAGGCCTGTTCCACCGTTCAATTGCATCAGAATCATTTACTCACTAGATTCCTTCATGTAATCTTATTAACATCTCTCTAGCATGTTAACCTTGAAATTTTCCATCATTGCTGTATTTTAAGAGAGAGAATTTTACTAACCTTTAAATGAAAAAGTGTACACTGATGTCACTTCTGAATGGTCTAACTTTATGTTTAAAGTAATGCACTTTGCTCTGGTCCAGAGAATTGTTTTGCCAGGTCAATTATATTCAATACTTCTACCAATTTAAATGCCGTAATTTCAATTGAGTGGATTTAATTTATGTACTTGATTTCGATATGTTTGTTGATAGTGGAAGACAATTAATGCATTCACATGGCATCTCTCTCTCCATTTTATTAAAAAGAAAGAATTTGAAATTACAAAGCATCTTCCACTATCTCAGATGTCCCAAAGCATTTTATTGTCTTTTAAATACTTCCACAGTGTAGTCCATGTTGTAACACAGGAAGCACAATAGCTAAGTTGCATTGAGAATGGTCCTACAAATAGCAATGAGAGAAGTGACTTCAGTTATTGGTTGAGGGATGAATTTTGGCCAGGAAACTGAAGAGAACTCTCATGTTGCTCTTTGAATAGTGTCATGTGATCATTTCACCAAATATTGTTTGATAGCATTCTATGACAGGTCACCATATGGATGTTTTGCCATATGAAAGGCACTGTGTGTTGAAGTCTCTGAAATGAATCTTGACCCCACCACTTTCCAATTAAGAGACAAAATCTACGTCAAGACTGAAACTCATCTCTGGATTTACAGACTAACACAATTGATTTGTCCACTAAAACAGTTGTCAGAGGAATTCCATTTAAGAATACTGAACATGAGAATAAAAGCAAACTACAACAAATGCTAATGATCTAAAATAAGAACAGAGAATGCTGGAGAAAGCCAGCAGCTTGGGCAGCATTGGTAGAGGAATATACAGAGTTTCTGTTTGAAGTCCAATTCGAAAGTCCAAGATGGCGGCGGAGTTGGACACTTCAGCAGAGCTTGTCTGCTCTGTCTGTTTCTTTCTCATTTTTCTCTTTTTTTTGTCTTTCTTGATGTGTCTTTTCTTCTCTTCACTCCCAGCCTCAGCGTGGACCCAGCGAGACATCCATTTGGCCTGGCCCATACATAGCAGTCTCTTTGCCTGGTTTCTCAGCAGCATGTGGCAGTCTCTCAGCCTGGCATAACGGTGTCTCAGTCCAACATAATGATGTCTTGGCATGGCAGTCTCTCGGCCCAAAATAGCAGGTCTCTCAGCCTGGCATGGCAGTATCTTGGCTTGGCATGGCGGTTTCTTGGTTCGGCATGGTGGTGTCTTGGACCAGTCTCTCAACTTGGCATGGCGGTGTCTTGGCCTGGCATGACATGGCAGTATCTTGGGCCAGCATGGCGGAATCTCAGCCTTGCATGTCGGTGTCTTGGGCTGACATTGTGGTGTCTTGGCCCAGCATGGCAGTTTCTCAGCCCAGGATTTTGGCCCGGCATGGTGGTTTCTTGGCCTGGCATGGCAGTGTCTTGGCCCAGTCTCTCATCCCCAACTGGTATTGTCTTGGCTCAGTCTCTCAGCCAAGCATGGCAGTATCTTGGCCCAGCATGGCAATATCTCAGCCTGGCATGGTGGTGTCTTGGCCCAGCATGGTGGTATCTCAGTCCAGTCTCTTGGCCCAGTATGGCGGTGCCTCAGCGTGCAAATGGGTCCTGCCCATGCATGTTCCAGAGGCAGCATGAGGACACTGGGGAGGCAGCAGCAGTGGCGATGGCAATGTAGCCCAACGCAGGAAGAGTGAGCAGTGAGGGAGTTCCCCCTTTATCTACAGTGGTGATGGCATCAAGAACAGGTTGCTGAGGCCTCCCACAGACTCATCAAAGACTGTTGAACTTCAAACTTTATTCCTTTATTTTTTGAGCTTATTAGTAAGGACTTTAATGTTAACTATTACCTATTTGTTTATTTTTCTACTTACTCTATGAAGGTAATGCTTAACTTTTTGATTTTGTTTCTGTCACTACTTTGTACCTCAGTTTTTTGTACCTAAAATGGCATCGTGCATGGCAACATTATACACTTTTCACTGTACTCCTGAACTTGAGCACAGGTGACAATAAAATCAAAATCTAAAAAATCTAAATTTATTCTTCTTTGAAGAGAGGTGAAAATGAGATGGGTTCATGGTGCTGAAAAGCAGAAAATGTCAATAGGAGAGAAAGGCTGGCAGAAGCTAAATGACAAAAATGACATGGAACATAAGGCAAAGGGAGTGGTACTGATTATAGTAATGAAAGAATGCTTTAGTCCAGAGGACGTGTCAATGGGAGAATAAAGGACAGCTATGTGTGAAAGCAAAACATGAAAACAAGATTTGGCACTTGGCTAAAAAAATCAAAATGGAGGACTGATGTTTTTGTAGAACACTGAGTCCAGAGGCTGTAAAGTGCCGAGTTGAAAGGTGAGGTTCTGTTTCTTACACTTACATCGGGCTTCACTGGAACATGGTTATAGAATGAGGACAGAAATAGAAACTTTAGATTAGATTAGATTACTTACAGTGTGGAAACAGGCCCTTCGTCCCAACAAGTCCACACCGACCTGCTGAAGCATATACCACCCAGAACCATACTCCTACATTTACCCCTTCACCTAACACTCCTCCAGATGCTAGAGTTTCCTCCCACAGTCCAATGATGTACAAGTTAGGTGGATCCGGCATGCTAAATTGCCCATTGCGTTCGGTGATGTGTAGGTTAGGTGTTTTAGCTATGGGAACTGTAGTGCTACAGAGAAAGGGTGGTGGGATGCTCTTTGGAGGGTTGGCTTTGACTTGTTGGGCTGAATGACCTGTTTCCACACTGATGACGTATATGGAGTGATAGAGATGCAAAGTGGTGTGAATGTTAGCTGTGAAAAGGAGAGCAAAATGAACAAAACACATCTGAGGAGAGTGGGGGATGTAAGAAAAATGGAGTAAAGAGGTCATTCTCTGAAGTTCTGGAAACCAATATTGATTCCTAGAGGCTGGAAAATGCCGAAGCAGAAACTGAAGTTCTGTAACTACAGCTTGTGTTGACCTTTGTTGAAACACTGTAACAGGCCAAGGATGGAAATATTAACATCGGAGCAAGATGGTTTATTGAAATAGAAAGCAACCAGAATGTCAGGGTCATTTCTACAGACAGAAAGTGGACACCTGGAGTCCATTCGGTCTCACCATTGTAAAATGATTAAGCCATTGTGACCAGCAAGTACAGTAGACTGACAATAGCTCCTTCTTGTTCTAGTCTGGAATTGGAAAAGTTAATCAATTTTGCTTCTAACTTCCATCCATCCCTCATCTGCACCTACCCCATCTCCGACTTTTCCCTTCCTCTCCCTTCCTTGATTTTCACTGTTTCCATTTTTGGGATTAGGCTGTCCACAAACTTCCACTATAAACCCACCAAATCACACAGTTACCTCAAATGCACCTCCTCACTCCCTGCTTCCCACAAGGATTCTATTCCTTATTCCCAGTTTTTTAGTCTATGTTGTATCAGTTCTAATGATGTCATCTTCCACTGAAGTGCATCCAACTTGTCTCAACTGCTTTCTCAACAAAGGATAATCACCCCCTCCCCGCCATGCAAATAAATAGTTGACAGGATCCTCAACCATGTCCAACTTACCACCTGCATTTCTACCCTCAACTCTTCCCCTTCCTCCGAAAACAACGTAAGGTTTCACACACCCTTACTTCCCATTCCATCAGACTTTGCTTTCAAAATATCATCTTCCAACATTTCTACTCTAGCATGATACAATCACAAAACATATTTTTCTCCCTCCTCAACTGTCAACGTTCCTTACGGATTGATCCCTTCATGACATCCAGATCACTCCTAATACTTCCTCACTCCTCATGGCACTTTCCCATGCAAACGCAGGAGTAACACTTGCCAATTCATTTCTTCCCTCCTCACCATCAAAGGCACTAAAGATATCTTCCAAGTGAAGCAGTATTTTACTTGTTACTCTTTTAATCTAAACTCCAGTATTTGCATCTTGCAGTGTGCTCTCCTTTACATTTACAAGACTAAATGGAAACTGGGTGATTGCTTTGTGAAACACCCCTACTCCAACAGTAGGAATGACTCCTACCTTCTAGTTGCTTCCTACTTCAGTAAGCAACCTTGCTCCCATGCTAATATGTCTATTCTTAGTTTGCTACAGTTTTCCAACGATGTTCAACACAAGCTGTGAAATCAGCACAGCATTTTCTGTTTAGGCAATTTATAGCCTCTAGGACTCAATATTGACTTCTAGAACTTCGGAGAATGACCTCAGTACTTAATTTTTGTTACATTCTCCACTCTTCCCCAGTTTTGTTTGTGTCTTGTTGGCTTTGTTCTGAGTAAAGCTGACCCATTTTCTCCATTTCACAGCTAACATTTACACCTAACTTATATCACTCTTTTACCACTATTATTGTTGCCTTGGTCTGGGGCCACTCACCATTTGTTTCACTTGCTCCTCCTGCCCCTCTCATTGAAATAAAAAACATGATTTCAGTTTTGATGAAGCGTTGTATTGGACTTGAAGTATTTTCTCTGTTTCTCTCTCCACAGATACTCTTGAGTTTCTCCAGCACTTCCTGTTTTATTATGGGAGATTTGAATGAAGTCCTTACTGGAAGCAAGGTGTGAGGAAGTGTGGTTAAGTTAACTAACAGTTAATGGGCTTGTAATGAATATTAGACAACAATGTATCACAGAAATAGAGAGAGAAGAGTCAAGGAAGGGAAATAATGGCGATAGACTGTGTGAAGGTGACAGATGGATGGAAATTGGAAGCAAAACTGATTGAAATTTTTCCAGTTCTGGGCAGCAGCAACAAACAGAATTGATGCAGTCATTGATGCATCAGAAAAAGATTTGGGGTAGTTGCCTGAGGGGCACTGGAACAAAGAATGTTTCACACATTTCACAAAAGATACAGTACAATGAAGATCTTCACAATCCCAGGAAAGGCCATGGACTCTCCACTTCTTTCATAAAGAGGGTCCCAAGTCCAAGCTATCCCCATCTACAACCACCTTCCTCTTTCTACCTAAACTTGTCCTCTCACTGAGTAACTTCTCCTTTAGCTTGCCTTTCTTTTTCCAAACAAAAAGTGTTGCTATGGGTCGCAGCATATATTCTTAGCCCATCATTCACATCTGAACCCTGCTTGTTTGACATCTCCAGCTGTCTGATCTCTGCTGTCAATTTCATAATGTTTAGTTGAACAAGTTTAAAGGCTCAAAGTGGTTGCAGTTTCGGCTATTGATACTTTAAAGGGTTTGACCAAGAGACACTTTTTAATTGGGTTGTGGTTAATGGGATTTTTATTGAAGAAAATGGACAGTTATCTCAAAGAAAGAACATTTTTCTACATATGCTACTGTCACAATAGGATTCACAGCTTCAATACAGTGGAGAATGGGTGAATGGTCACTGGGTGGGTTTTCAGGAGTATCAGTTAGAACTAACAGATCTCCAATTGACAGCAGATCTTAGAGGCAAAACTCGTCCCTTAAAGTGACTGGATTCTGACACCAGTTAGTTAATTGCCTAAAGTCACAGATTCCATTGGGAACCTGAAATGTCTGAGGAAGTGTTGCCCCTATCCCCAGCTTTCCAGCTCACTAATGGGGCCACCAATACTGACATTAAATTATGACATATGTTTCTAAAGATTCTGTTACACCTTTTTAACAGTTGTCTGCTCTCTGTGATTTTACTCTGAAGAAACTGTCTGAGAAATTTGTAGCATCACAGTGTGGAATGGCATAAGGCATATTGTTCCTTCATATCATCAAACTGAATCAAAACTTGAAACAAACCTAGCTATAGGCTAAGCCAATGGGGGTGCTTATCTGTACAGTATTGACAATCCGATTGACTGTTTAGTTGTTGGAGCTCCTGATATTCTACTGCTAAAAATTTACTGTGGCCTTATTTCTGATCAGGTAAAACTAAACCAGGTTGGACCTATTAAGTTGGTTAGGCTGTATCTGTGGAGATAGTGATGATGTATTTGCTTGGCTTGCTGAGTGTTTTCAAAATTTCTGGTTTTATTTCAGATTTTCAGCATCTGCAGTTCTTTTTGTTTGAAAACTTGATTCTGTTAAGGCAAGGGAATACAAACTCAAGGCTAGGTTAAACTTACCTGCACTGTTATGTCTATGCAAATTCTCTGGAAAATTGGCAAAGAAATTCCAACTTGTTTTTCAAGAACTTTATAACTTAGGACAAAAATCATTCTAATGAAAAAATCTTGAATTCTTACCTACATCTGTCTGCTCTGGCTATGCCTTCAATTCTCTGCTTACTGCTGTCCTGTATCATCTTAATTAATTTATATAGAATCATTTGATTAGTTGCATGTGTTAATAATATTTTTTCCTTCAGGGCAAATCCTCACAAAATTGCAGACAATTAACAATAAGGCTGTTCTTTCCTTTTTCCACACTAACAAATGTATTACGTCCTCAACTATAGTTTAAATTATTTATGAGACAACAGATTTTTGGGGAGGGGTGGATTTTTAGCTCATTGATCAAAGTTTGGGAGAAGATTTGTAGCTCAGGTGCTCGTTGTTGTGGTTTTGTTCGCCGAGCTGTGAATTTGTGTTGCAGACATTTCGTCCCCTGTCTAAGTGACATCCTCAGTGCTTGGGAGCCTCCTGTGAAGTGCTTCTGGCAGACATTTCGTCCCCTGTCTAGGCGACATCCTCAGGGTTTGGGAGCCTCCTGTGAAGCGCTTCTGTGATCTTTCCTCCGACATTTATAGTGGCCTGTCTCTGCCGCTTCCAGTTGTCAGTTCTAGCAGTCCACTGCAGTGGCCGGTATATTGGGTCCAGGTTGATGTGTTTAACAAACACATC
>NC_057738.1:24610537-24623156 GCF_004010195.1 Chiloscyllium plagiosum
GCCTCTAGGAATTCCTGGCTGTTCTCTGTTTGGCTTGTCTTATAGTATTGTCCCAGTCGAACTCATGTTGCTTGTCATCTGAGTGTGTGACTACTAAGGACAGCTGGTCATGTCGTTTTGTGGCTAGTTGGTGTTCATGGATGTGGACCGTTAGTTGTCTTCCTGTTTATCATATGTAGTGTTTTGTGTAGTCCTTGCCTGGGATTTTGTACACTACGTTGGTTTTGCTCATGCTGGGTATCGGGTCCTTCGTCCTGGTGAGTTGTTGTCTGAGAGTAGCTGTTGGTTTGTGTGCTGTTATGAGTCCTAGTGATCGCAGTAGTCTGGCTGTCAGTTCGGAAATGTTTTTGATGTATGGTAGTGTGGCTAGTCCTTTGGGTTGTGGCATGTCCTCATTCCGTTAGCTCATTGTTTTCTCTTTTGATCCAGACTCACTTGTAGAAGAACAAGAGAAAGAGTCTCCAAAGAGGTCTGCAAATGGTGGAAGACAGACATGTTGAAAGACTGAAAATTTTAGAAACACTGAGGGATTGGTGGGCCTATATCTTATGATAATTCCTAGAAGCTTGAAGGCTATCATACTTAAATGTTACCACATTAGTTAACTCTTTGCAACTGCTTTGTAATGTGACTGATGGGTTGCACAAAAAACTAACAACCCACCAGGAGGAGTCTTATATTATGGTTTGGACCACAGAAATTCCTCTACTAAATTGCATTTCTCTCCACACTCAACCGTGATCCTTGACTCTAAAAGCAAAACTTTATTCTAAGGAGGATCATTTGCTTCCTTTTTCCCCTTGAGCAATGCACTTTAGCAATCAAAGGTTTATCAAAAACGTATGGTGAAAACTCATTCATATCTTTCCAACATGCGAACTTCGGTGGACCTTGGGAAGATGGGTTTGTCTTCAGAGCGGGCAAGATTAAAGAGAGATTCTAAAACATCAAAGGGTTTGATAAAGTAAACATGAGAAATTATTTACAGTGGCAGGTAGATGAATAACGAAAGGATATAGATTCAAAATAATTGATAAAAGAGCCAGAGCTGAGGTGAGGAGAATAGTTGCTCTGTAATGAGTTGCAATGATATGGAGTAATGTCTGAAAAGACAAATAGATTTAACCTGTGATCCAATGAACATCAAGCACTGTGCCAATTATTATCATTTCTGTTTCAATGAAAATAAGAAAATTAAAATGGCAGCATCAATAATTATACTAAACAAAGCCCGTTTAGATTAAAGTGTTTAAAGGTTAAAAAATATTACCTTTCTTCCAATTCTTGCTTCATATTTCCATCTGATTTGAATCAAAAAAATACTGTGATTATGCATTGGATATATTACATTATAACAACTAACACATGGTATTGAAAAGATCTTCTGGCTTTTTTAAACTGAGCATCCATTCTCAGTTTCTGCATAATTGCCAAAAATAAGGCACCACAAGCAATTTTACAATTAGTATAGTATGGAGCACATAGTTCAGTAAAACTCTGAAGGCAAAAACATTTGATTTTAAATTGGGGTTCGTAGAAGCAACGTGATCGAGGAAATGAATCAGTCATATAAGTATCAAATATAAGGTGGTACCCAGCACATGAAATACCAACTCACCAGCACTGGTTTCTGTCTCAACCATACACAACCAAGTGCATTATCAGACAAAAGTAGCATGCTTTGCTAAAGTAAGAGAAGGAAAACAAAACTGGAGAATGAATACATGAGCCTAGCCTCCAGTTTAACTGCTGCTGAAATTCTGGTCCCTGTCTTTGTTACCACCAAATCTGACTAGCTTCTTCCCTGATGGTGGTCTCCCACTGTGCAGCTTCAGTAGATGCGAAGATATCCATTGCTCTGCTGCTACTGATTTGACTTGCAACAAATCCTACTTCCCATTACTCTGTGTTTGCTAACCTACATTGATCATGTGTTCAACTGTCTCCATGGCTGCATCCCTCCCTATCCCTTTAAATACCTGTAGTCTACAATCCAATGAGATCACTGCACTCTTCCAATTCTGACCTCTTGCACATCTCCAATTTCCATCATCCCAGTATTTGGCAACCATACCTTCTGCTGCCTTGGTTAGAAGATCTAGATTCCTTCCTTAAACCTCTCCTACTCCTTTATGATGCTTCTTAAATTCTCTTTGATCAACTTTTGGTCATCAGTCGTTATCCCTTCATATACCTGGTGCCAAATGTTATTTCTGAAAAGTAACTTTGGTCATTTTATTTCATTGAAAATGCCACACAAATGCACATCATTGTTTTTACCTTCGTCTATAGATTCTAGCAGCCTTTGAAAGTGGAATTAACAGAGCACCTAGCTCAGGACTGCTGTTTTCTCCATTGTTTAGATAGTCGTGTGTGATATGTACTTGTGAGATAAAAACAGAAGATGCTGAAGAAACTCAGCAGGTCTGGCAGTATCCATGGAGAGAGGAATTCATTTAATGTTTTGAATCCAATACAACATTCACAGTACTTTGCTTTTATTTGAGTGTACATGTCAGGTTGTGCCTATATACCTAGCACTAAAGAGACAGGTAATGAAGACAGCTTAAGGATTGCAATAAGTAATAGCCCCATCACTAGACCCTTGAAAATCAACATTAGACAATGGGTCTGAAAATACTCTTCATCCCTAGGAAACAGAATCAGGAATCTTGGTTCAGAATTTTTAATTGGATTTTTTTCTTGAAAGTCTATAGATGTAATCAACCTCCCAAGCTCTGAATAATGTGGATTTGTGGTGAGAAATGTGAAAGAATCATGTGAGAATTTGAGTGAGGCCTTTCATAACGACAGGAGTGTCAAATTGCAAGGGCAGCATCCAACATGCATCTCATGCCCACAAATACAGATACCCAATACATGGCAAGCCTCGCCACAGCATGGCATAATTCTGATCCACTTAAAGAATACTTCTGCACTTTGGAGCACAATGATATGTCCCATTGGAATGCTGTTACAAGGTCACCTTGCACACAGGGACACACACCCACATTGGAGCAGGCTTCATCTCAGGCCTGTTCACTGGCCTTCTTTGAATTCACTTACTACCTGAATGCTCATATCATTCCTGCCTTGCTTTTCCTTTTAGCATTTTGCCCCCTCAGCCTAGAGATTGTAGGCTCACAACACGTCTGCCATGATTTGTCTTTTATCACAGACACAAAGCCGGGAAGTTTATCGTGGTTGTCATCAGTGATCAGTCAAGGGGATAGACATGTTGCTTTATGGTACTGTGCTATATCAACCTCACCCGTATACCATATGCCTGCAGTGCACTTAGCAAACGCACTGCACATGCAAAAAGCAAATAGCCATATCTCAAGGTCCAAGTGAAGTAATCCTGAGTCAAATCAAAAGAAAATCATTCAGTCAGGAGTTCCTTATACAGTAATTCAACAAAATCAGCCCATGATCATTAGGCTGCTTAGGATCAGGAGTCTCTCCTCATAGAAAAGGAGGAGCCAATTGTTGGACAACCCACAACCCACCGAGGCTCCTGCTGTTCTATTATCGGCTGATGAGAGAAAGGGAGTGATTGAGTGAGATGGAAGTGAGTGGCACAACTGTTATGCTCATGTAGGTGGGGAAAATGTGGTGAGATATTCTGAGTGAGTGAGGTCAAGCAGGGTTAGCAGTGTGGGAGAAATTGGATGGATAAGAGTGAGTGAGAGAATTGTTACATGCAATGATGACAGTTTTGGAGCGTGAGCTTTGGTGAAGGTGTGTGCATTAGCAAAGACAGACTGAGTGTGAGGTAGCAAAGAGATGACTGTGGCATTTTACCCTGATGATTTGGAGAAGTAATTGACCTTCTGTCTACTTTGTTGGGCATTCTTCCAGACAGCTGAGACCACACTTACCCAGGTGGTAACCGCAGACCAGGCAGGCAGGTTCTGGTGACAAGGCTTCCTCTGCTGATCCGGTGGGCAGTGGACATCCCACCAGCCCATCCATTAGGATCTCCAGGTCCCTGTCTGCTAAGTGAGGTGCCAATCTCCCCTTTTCTGCCATGTTTGAGGCAAATGTTATGCACCATGCGGGGTCCAGACCGACCATGCTTAACTATGTGCACAGTAACCTTTTAAAAATAGCACCAATGCCGTCAATCCTGCAGTATCCTGTCTGTGGTGAATTTGTCTGGCTGTGGTGAGTGGGAGAACCAAATTTGCATTGGTCAAGGGTGTGCCATAAAGGTGTGATTGATAGTTAATGAGGCAAGTTTAGAATAATCAAATGACAAAATGTCTTAGGCCTTGCAAAGAGAAATCCACCATTAAATCTGGCAAAAAATGTAACTTTGGTAATATTCAGTCTATATCAGCAGTGTTTAAACTTCAGTTGCACTTCAAAAGTGAATGTCACACTTTTGATTGTCATGATTTTGTAAGTCACTTTTTTAAATCAGTTTTTCTGGTAGTGATTATTTGTGTCAAACTGTTAAATGAACTGTTGTCAATTCACATCAATATTGACAGTAACCAGCAACTCCCAGAAATTGGAAACAAAAATAGAAATTGCTGGAAAAGCTCAACAGGTCTGGCAGCATCAGTGGAGAGAAATCAGCGTTAACGCTTCATGCCCAGTGACCTTTCCTCAGAATTCAGGGCACTGGACCTGAAACGTTAACTCTGATTTCTTTCCACAGATGCTGCCAAACCTGCTGAGCTTTTCCAGCAACTTCTGTTTTTGTTTCTGATTTCCAGTATCTGCAGTTCTTTCAGTTTTACTTTCTGAAATTGTTCAGGTGAATCCTTCTGAGGTCTAACAGTGGCCATGATAATAGTGACATCAAATAATAATGCAATATTGAACCAAAAATAAGCTAATACCAAAAACATAGATATTTAACTTGCCCTAGTTACCTCCATGTTTCAACCAGGTTTCCATTGGCTGGTGAACCATTCAGAGGTGGTGGACTAACCGCATTACCTCAGCAAGATGACTATAACCACCTACAATTAGTTGGTAAGCTAAACAATAACATTGTCTTGTTGCTGTCAAAAATATATCCAATAAATTGTAATTGTGGTTTACTTCTCATCTCTGGCAAAATGTCTTGCAATGTATCTATGATCTCTCATGCAAAAATACCTGGAGTAAAATATAAGTATCTTGAAAGTTAAGTAGAACTGGGGAGAAACAAATTGAGGTACGTAGTGGATGCCCTACATTCTTAATAATTCCCGACAGTGAATTAAATATTTTATACTAATCATTGACTAATTGTAGGAAACATCAGACCATAAGACATAGGAGTGGAAGCATGGCCATTCGGCCCATCAAGTTCACTCCGCTATTTAATCATGGCTGATGGGCGTTTCAATTCCACTTACCCGCACTCTCCCCATAGCCCTTAATTCCTTGTGAGATTAAGAATTTATCAATCTCTGTCTTGAAGACACCCAACATCCTCACCTGCACTGCGCTCCGTGGCAATGAATTCCACAGGCTCACCACTCTGGCTGAAGAAATGTCTCCTAATTTCCGTTCTAAATTGACCCCCTCTAATTTTAATGCTGTGCCCACGGGTTCTAGTCTCCCCGCCTAACGGAAACAATCTCCAAGCGCCCACCCTTTCTAAGCCATGCATTATCTTGTAAGTTTCTATTAGAACTCCCCCTCAACCTTCTAAACTCTAATGAATACAATCCCAGGATCCTCAGCCGATCATCGTACATTAGGCCTACAATTCCAGGGATCATCCGTGTGAATCTCTGCTGGACACACTTCAGTGCCACATGGCAGCCAAAATTCAAATACCGAGCTTCTACAAATTATTGACAGATGAATAAGCAGATAAGCTACTTGAGTTGTGTCAGTTGAAGGATAAATATTGAGCTGTACACTGAAGATAATTCACCTGCTCTTCAGAATATCTTTTACATCCTTTCTCGAAGCCTTAGTTTATCATCCTTATCTAGACAGCATCAGATTGGATAATCCTATAATTCCACTCCCAGCTATAACAGAGATGCTACACTCCAGTCTTGCGTAGCCTGAAGCAATATGTCAAATTTGTCAATCCTTTCATCTCTTATTTGCAAAAAAAGTCATAAGCTCTTAATTACAGACTCCTGCTGACTGAAGAATACCTCTATCTAATGTAACACTAAAAGAATAAAGGAACAGCAACAGAGAAATACAAAACATTATTATTTCTGTTCAAATTTGGCAGAAAATACCTCCACAGGTAAATAACATTTTGATATATGGCTTGATTTAATGACAGAAATAGAAATTTACATGAGCAAAAGAATCATTAGTATTTTCAAAACTAGTGTCAGAGTTGGTATCTTAAACCTCCCAGCCCTAGATGACTCTTGTAGCAATGCTGTAGCTTGGATACAAAAGGTGTCAATTTCAATTTTAACAATAGTGCAAAGAATTGGAGGTTGCTGAATAGGAAATTGAGTGAGGTATATAGGGGGATGCTAAACAGTTTGGAGCTAACCAGTGTACAAACTAAGCAATGGATATACAAGGATACATAACATTAGCCATTGAGAAGAAGTAGCAAGTGCCTGAAGTATATTTATAATGAAACAAAACGTTCCTGCTTAAAATATATAACTGACTGTCCTTTGTCAAACCGAGCCCTCTCTGCTCTGTGAGGTGAATATTTGAACTTCTTATCATTATTATTCCCTGTAAAGTCCTGACCAATTCTTATCATTATTTCACTCTTACATGTGGGCACTTGCTATGCATGAGTTGGCTGACATTTATTCTACAATACATTAGTGACTATACTTCAAAAAACACTTAAAGCATTCTGGAATTCATTGAGATCAACAGAGGGAGTATATTATTGTATGCTATTCCTCTTCCTTCCAGCCAACATTGAGTCAATTGCAAAGGTCATTAGGTATCATCCTAGAGTGAAAATCCTGACTGATCTTCCAAGACCAGGTGCACTGAAACAAACTATAGCATTTCCCTTATTACTGCACTCGTGATAAATCAACTCAGAACAGATTAAAATTCATGCCTGAAACTTTCCTGGTCTGTATGGCTCAGAGCTGTATTCTATACACCCACTACACCTGAGAAACAATACCAGCTAAATAGAACATCAAAGGAAGATTGAGGCAGTTGAGGCAGTATGAGTATAATAATTTGATACATTAGTTCAACAGTGATTCCCAACCCTTTGACTTTTCACACTTCAAATATCAGTGCCGTATGTGGCACATGTATCTTGAATCAACTTTGCATATGTGAGTGTTGCTTACAAATAGGTAGCATTTTATCTCAGATACTTGAGAATCTGAGTCCAACACAATTTGGCATTCTAACCATAACTCCATCAACAAAACATTGATTTAGACCCTATCTACCTTCCCTTGGGGAAAAAAGAACCAGAAATGATGTCACCCACCTTAAGAAACCAAGACCTATAAATAGAGAGCCAGGACATACCACCAGCACTTCACCAGAGATTCTCACTGATGATGTTACCTAGTATGGTGACAAAACGTCTGAAAACGAACCTTCAAGCTCAGCAAGCTAGCTTACATACTTACAATTACTAACAAATTAGTACCTTAAAGATATCATAAATACTGCATCAAAATTTCCTTCAAATAAGAATTGTTTTCTCTCTCTCTCTCTTTCTTTGTTTCAGAATCTTCATAAAACACTACGCTTCTGTGAAGCTCTTTGGGGAGTTTATTTTCTATTCTAAAGGTCCTGTGCAAAAGCAAATAGTTGTTGCATGTCATTGTTGACAGTTACCTGATGTTAGCCTTTATCCATTGGAGGGCAATCCCACTGAAAATGAAGATTGGTTAAAATTCCATAATCGAAATCGTTGTCTTCTGGCTACCAATCTCTCCAAAACAATGGAGAATAGCTGCACAAAGAGGGGAAGAAGAAACATCAAGGTAGTGCTCCATATAACCGTGAGCTGTGCTGTCATCACCATACACAAAAATGTTGAGACAGCATTGAAGCATTTGTTGAGCTTTAAGGTCAAGTCCTGAACGTACAGACCTCCCAGCCTATAGTCTCCACTGGAGTTGGATGTGGACATCAACACCTCAGGTTTGTGGCAAGCCCAATTGTACACTTCGTGTAAAAGTTACTCTCCAACCCAAAACAGTGTGTTCAATGCATTAACAGAAAACACCAGACATTGCCCTTCACTTGTTCAGATTTGCTGAATCCCTGCTCTGGCTGCATGTAATTTGCAAATATCCCTTCTAGAATCATGTAATTGTTGCTGTTGAGTGTTAAGATTTGCACTGAAATGAGAGTTGACAATCTGAACTTGCTCTGGGAGAGGTAGTAACATATTCCATCTTCAGGAAATGGATGGCAATTGAAAATGAAAGAATCACTGAGCAGACAGTCTATTTTTCAGGGTCAAACAGGTTAGCTGCTACAGAACCTGTGAAAATTGATCATCAGGCCCCAAAGCATAATCATCTATAGTTGAATCCTAATCATTCACTCAAAGTTCTTCAATAAAGCCTGTACATTAAAATATTATTTCTTTAAGCATTTCTACAACGATTAGATAGAGTCACTGAGCCAAACAGCAAGTAAACCAACACATCAGTCCAAACAGTCCATGTCAACCATGTTCCCAAACAAAACTAGTCTCACCTGTCTGCGCTTGGCCCATAGCCCTCCAAACCTTTCCTATTCATGACCTTATACAAATGTCTTTTAAACATTGTAACTGTACCTGCATACACCACTTTCTCTAGCAGTTCACTCCACACACGATCCATACTCTGAGTAAAAGAATTGCCCCTCCTACTTTTTAAATCTTTTTCTTCTCACCTTAATCATATGCCTCTAGTTTTGAACTTGCCCACCCTAGGGGAAAAACCCTTGTCATTTACCTTATTGATGCCCCTCATGATTTTATAAACCTCAATAAGGTCACCCCTCAACTTCCTACGCTACAGTGAAAAAATCCCAGACTTTCCTACTTTAATATCTCAAACCCACTATTCCCAACAACATCCTGGTAAATCTTTTCTGAACTCTCTCCAGTTTAATAATATCCTTCCCATAACAGGGCGACCAGAACTGTACACAGTACTGCAGAAGAGGCCTCACCAACATCTTGTACAACCTCAACATGATGTGAATTTCATGAGCTCCATTAAAAGTCAATAACATTGTACATTACATAGAATGCTCAGCTCAAAACCAAAAGAATACCAGTATCGACAAGAAACATTCTGTTTTCAGATTTTAAGAGGTTATTTGCAGTTGCATTGTAATAAGCGAAGCAGGCACATGGGAACACCATTATTTCCATGTTCCCCAGCCCTGATATGGAAATAAACCATAATTTCTTTGGTCAAAATCATGGAGCTCCCAGCAATCATTGAAGCATCTTTACCACACAGACTGCAGAGATTTAGAAAGAAGACTCCCCGCCAACTTCTCATGGGCAACTAACGAAGGACATGATTTCCAGTGATAATCATATGCTAATCATGGATATTAAAAAATAGCTGTTGTAGTACAAAAAGCTAATGAATTGTGAGAACATTTTACTGCTAACTATATGTAAGCCTAGAAATAAGTATTGCCGAATGTGCTAATAAAAATACTTTCTAAGCACATTTTTTGGAAGGCTGATGTAGCAGAAATGAATTAAGACAGTTAAGTGTCATTGAGGTACACACTGGTAAGGCAAAAAGCATTTGATGGCCAGTTTCTTTATTACTTGTGGTAACATATTCACAGTTGTAACTGTTTATGATTTTTATCTGAGAGCTAATGGCTGAAGTCGTTGACAACCCTGCCTCATTGACAAGTAAAAGGAAGCTGAGTATGATATCAGTGTTACACAGGTAAGTGCGTTAGCTAAATGTTAAAAAAAAAATTTAAAATGAAAGAAATGTGGATGTTGAAAATCAAACACAAAAACAGAGTTTTGAGAAGATTTGTAGCTCAGGTTGAGGTTCTGGATGTAGGTTTGCTCGCTGAACTGGGAGATTCATTTCCAGACGTTTCGTCACCCTACTAGGTAACACCTTCAGTGGGCCTCAGGCGAAGCGGTGTATATGATTCCTGTTTTCTATTTATATGTTTGGGTTTCTTTGTGTTGGTGATGTCATTACCTGTGGTGATATTTTCTAGAAATGACATCACCATAGGAAATGATATCTCCACAGGAAATGACATCACCAACTCAAAGATACCCAAACATATAAATAGAAAACAGGAATCATGTACACTGCTTCGCCTGAGGCCCACTGAAGATGTTACCTAGTAGGGTGATGAAACATCTGGAAATGAACCTTCCAGTTCAGTGAGCAAACCTACATCCAGAACAAAAGCAAAAGTTGCTGGGAAAACTCAGCAGGTCTAGTAGCATCTGTGAAGAGAAAACAGAGTTAGCGTTTCGGGTCCAGTGACCCTTCTTCACAACCTTTTTGTTAAAAAAAAAATTACTTCTTGTTGATGGATTTGACACAGTACACAATCAAGACTCTTGTCACCAGTTGTGTCCAAAGGATGTGACTGGGAATCTTCCTCTCAAAAACAGCACACCAATAATGCCCAGTGATTGATAAATTACATTTGTTTATATTTGCCCAGGCAGGGAAAATGCGTAACCTCTGGATGGAGAACCAGCCAAGATTGGAATTGAACCTGGTTTTCTGGCACTGTGAAGCAGCAATGCAAGTCACTGAGCTACCGTGCCACCCAATAGTGGTATCAAACTTCTTAGCATCAAGCTACCATAAATCTAAGAAATCGTTTTAATACTGATAAATTGACAGCTCTTTACAGCTTACTTAGATAAGTCAGAATTCCATATTTGTTAGGGAACTAATAGTACAAAGGATTAAGTGTACCACTGAGTAGCCTTGTTTCCCATCCTGATCTTATTAACGTAGGTTATACCCTGATGAGTGATTTTCAGTACTGAGCAATTTTCCCAAATCTAAACCCACCAAAAAAGCGAATGCACAGCATTCACTTGCGGTTATTTTCCTGGGGTCTTTGGCCAACTTTATGTGGTCATTTGCAACTGTTTCCTTTCAAGAGGTATGCATTTCGAAGTCTTCTGAGTGTGTTTTAAGTTTTTCATGTGCAGGTCTTTTGAACTGCTGCCTGATCAAGACCAGAAGTCTGTAAATTGCAACTTTATCTTTTAATCTTGCAAGGGTTCATATTGCAGGGTTTCAGCTGGATATAAAAGATTTAGTCGCACCATCTTGAACTGCAGGGGAGTTCTCCCTTATGTTCAGGCCAATATTTATCCATCAACTAATGCTACTGAAAGAGTTGATTTGGCCATGTCAGACAACTGTTTGTGCAGTTTTGCACATTCAGTGCTGCATCTCCTACGTTACTCCAATGACTACATCCCCGAAGTACTCCACTGGTTGTAATGACATTTGGAGTGTCTTGGGGTTGCAAAAGGTACCATAGAAACACAATATATTTTTCTTTCAATGTCAAGTCATATATATGGTCAATTTTAAACAGCGTGTTCATATTTTAAAACTCAGCTCTTGTTTTCATAACTTTTAAGTGAAGAATCATTTCACACAATGCAGTTTTGTTGGGAAGGATAGTCCTTGGCTCAATAAATATAAAGTATGCCACTCCTTTCTGGTTCATTGTCCGAGGATGCTTCATCCTGAGCAGTTTTCTTGGCAGTTTTTATCAATAGTAATTCTCCAATGCCTTCCACCACAAGGGCAGGGCATGCCTACCTCACCGAGCTGGGAATTTGTGTTGCAGACGTTCCGTCCTCTGTCTAGGTGACATCCTCAGTGCTTGGGAGCCTCCTGTGATGTTTCCTCCGGCATTTATAGTGGTTTGTCTCTGCCTCTTCCGGTTGTCAGTTCCAGCTGTCTGCTGCAGTGGCCGATGTATTGGGTCCAGATCGATGTGTTTGTTGATCGAATCTGTGGATGAGTGCCGTGCCTCTAGGAATTCCCTGGCTGTTCTCTGTTTGGCTTGTCCTAAAACACTAAGAAATGATCAGAACATAATCATACTACCAGCAAAGGCAGAATGATGGTTATCCTGGACAAAGCAGAGTACATCCAGAAAGCACAACAACTACTTGCAGATACTAACACCTACCAAAAGAGGGAGTTTGACCCCACCCCACAGCTCACCAATAGGATAAACAACACACTGAGGAACCTGCAAAAAAACGGACAGATAACCAGGTTTGACCCACAGAGAATGAAACCTGAAAGCAGCAACACCTCAGATTCTATGGACTACCTAAAGTGCACAAACCAGACATCCCACTCAGACCCATCGTACCGCTACCAGGGACACCATCACACAAACTGACTATTGCACTGCAACAGAAACTGAAACACCTGATCAGCGGATCCAGACACTCTATACAGTCAACACAGGAATTCTTGGACATTATCAGAAATATACACATAGACAAGGAAGAAACTATGGTCACATTCGATGTAACGGCACTGTTCACCTCTATCGACAAAACCCTAGCCAGAGAAACAATAGCCAATCAGCTGGACATACAGAACAGACAACAAGACGGGGAACCTATCAACAAAGACTGCATACTCAAACTACTGGACCTGTGCCTCACAACACACTTCACATTCAACAACCAAATATATGAACAAAT
>NC_057738.1:24623298-24704490 GCF_004010195.1 Chiloscyllium plagiosum
AACTACGAAAGCAACCACCCCAACACACACAAAAGAAGTTGCATCAAGACACTGTTCAAAAGGGCCACAACACACTGCAGTACACCAGAAATGCAAAAAGAGGAAGAGGAACACATATACAATATATTCGCCAAAAACGGATAACCCCGCAATTTCATCAACAGATGCCTAAGGGAAAGACAATGGAATGAGGAAATGCCGCAACCCAAAGGACTAGCCACACTACCATACATCAAAAACATTTCTGAAATGACAGCCAGACTACTGCGACCACAAGGACTCATAACAGCACACAAACCAACAGCCACTCTCAGACAACAACTCACCAGGACAAAGGACCCGATACCCAGCATGAGCAAAACCAACATAGTGTACAAAATCCCATGCAAGGACTGCACAAAACAGTACATAGGACAAACAGGAAGACAGCTAACGATCCGTATCCATGAACACCAACTAGCCATGAAACGACAAGACCAGCTACCCTTAGTAGCCACACATGCAGCTGACAAACCACATGAGTTCGACTGGGACAACACTACTATTATAGGACAAGCCAAACAGAGAACAGCCAGGGAATTCCTAGAGGCATGGCACTCATCCACAGATTCGATCAACAAACACATCGACCTGGACCCAATATATTGGCGGACAGCTGGAACTGACAACCGGAAGCGGCAGATTCAAACCACTACAAATGCCGGAGGAAAGATCACAGAAGCACTTCACAGGAGGCTCCCAAGCACTGAGGATGTCACCTAGACAGGGGGCGAATCATCTGCAACACAAATTCCCAGCTCGGCGAACAGAGCCACTAGGACAATGAGCACTCGAGCTACAAATCTTCTCACAAACTTTGAATGTCTATCTCAGCCAAAGCAGGAATCACAGAGTCATAAAAAGTCAAGGTGTAGAGTCATAGAGTCATACAGCATAGAAACAGGCCTTCGGCAAACCATGTCAATGCTGACCAACAAACACCACGCTAAACTAATCCTCCCATGGTGGCTCAGTGATTCGCACCGCTGTCTCATGGTCTGGATTAGAGTGGTGCTGGAAAAAGCACAGCAGGTCAGGCAGCATCCGAGGAACAGGAAAATCGACATTTTGGGCAAAAGCCCTTCATCAGGAAGGGCACCACTCTAATCTAGACTCTAATTCCAGCATCTGGAGTACCCACTTCTGCCTTTGCTGTCTCATGGTGCCAAGGACTTAGTTTCAATTCCACCTTCTGGTGACTGTCTGGGTGGAGTTTACATATTCTCCTTGTGTCTGCATGGGTTTCCTCCCACAGTCCAAAGATGGGGAGGTTACGTGGATTGGCCATGCTAAATTACCCCTAGTGTCCAGGGATGTGCTGGCTCAGTGGATTACCCATGGGAAATGCAGTGATAAGGTGAAGCTCTTTGGGGGGGTCAGTGTGAACTTGATGGGCCAAATGGCCTACTCCCACACTGTTAGGATTCTATTTACTTGCATAGTCATAGTAATCAAACCCACCCTAGTTGACCATCCTGCTAATTGTACTATCTAGTCCCCCTTGTTCCTCCTACACAGGGCCAACGTTGTGTTTTACTTTTCTGCAGGGTGCGTGCAGGCCTGCTGACACACTGCACAACAGCAATCACTTCTAACAGAAGTTAAAAATTAAAGTACCTGGCAGCTGTAATGAAGGTCAGTGCAGTTGTTTAATATGGAAAGGTAATGACTGAAGAAAAGATGTGGCACGGGTTAAATATAGGCACAAAGTGAAAGGCTGTCAGCTGTTGGTGACCCAAAGTGACTGTGAATCCTAAACTCCAACTATTCACACCAGCAGTAATGAAGTTGCATAAAGAATAAAATGTTTTCTTGGTTAATGACCAACTTCATTTGTTTTCCTGGTACTGTTATATCATGTTCTCCAGCCATTAATCAAAAGATAGCCTTTCTCCTTCACAAGGGAAATATGCCTTTTGCAAACAGCCAAGGTGATTTATGTACAATAAGAAGTCAGTGTGACCACTTATTTTTGAAGAATTCAGAATTGGAAACTGGACAGATCATTAATACATTATCCCTTCAGCAGTCTGAATCCCAGCCTGGAATGAATTGTTCAGAGTTTTCAAAATGAATGTGTTCTTGCTGTAAAGGAGTGCATTGCCCCTCTGGGAAGGGGCTCCCAGGAGATTTATTTTTGTTTGGAAAGGCATTAAGACAGTAATTGCATTGGGAATCGAAATCTGGAATGAGTGACTTTGTTTTTGTGGAGAGACAATAATAATCAGAATTGTTCACCTTTGAACTCTTGGATTAAAGGGCGATTTAACAGAGATGTCCCATTGTTTCCACTGAAAGACAGGTTGGTAACCAGATGGCTGAGATTTAAGATACTTTTCAGACTCTATGGGGAAAAAAATAAGGGAATTGTCACTGTTTGCTATCCCTCAGTTTGAGGATGATGCCTCCCCAGCATCGAACATTTCAGCCATGGATCTCCATGTGACTGAACAGACTAATTCCCTATGACCAGATCTTTGAGCAGATTGGGCACAATGTCCCACAAGGTTGTGGGATGTGCAGGATTTGTTTCCTTTTCTTCCCTTCACTACCAGTCATGAAGAAATTAAGGCTCAAAGCATGATGCAGTTTGAGAGACATGTGGCAGCCATTTTGAACAATTTGTAGCAAGCTCCTCCGGTCATTAACGCCAATGCTGCCACACTAGAATGCTGGTCCATTTGAGAATTGATAAAACTAGATCTCGCTTTCTTTTTGGCATAAGATGTAGGAGCAGAAGTAGATCATTCAGCACCTAGAGTCTGCTTTACCAATCAATGAGATCATGACTTGATTTGATAATCTAGGAGAAAGTGAGGACTGCAGATGCTGGAAATCAGAGCTGAAAAATGTGTTGCTGGAAAAGTGCAGCAGGTCAGGCAGCATCCAAGGATCAGGATAATCGACATTTTGGGCATAAGCCCTTCTTCAGGAATGATTTGATAATCATCTACTTTTTCCCACCTAACACCTGATTCCCTTACTGATTAAAAGTCCAGACATATCATCCAGTCTATTGTAGTTAATTTGGCAAGAGCTCTGCCTGAGTGTTTGAGGAGCTGGCTTTAAGAAAGACACTTGTTATTGGACAGTTTTCTGATTGAATATGGAAGATGAAACAACGGCATTGTTGATTGAGTTTCTCTAGCTCTCTTTTATGATCTCTTATCTAATACACAGAGGTCTCATTGCACGACAGGAATGTGGTCATGGCAACTATCAATGACAACAGGGTGGCACGGTGGCTCAGTGGTTGCCAAATACCTGAATTCAACTCCAGCCTCGAGTGACCGTCTGTGTGGAGCTTGCGCATTCTCTCTGTGTGGGTACCTTCTGGGTGCTCTGATTTCCTTGCACAATCCAAAGATTTGCAGGTTAGGTGGATTAGCCATGGGAAATGTAGAGTTACAGGGATAGGGTAGGGGGTATGGTTCTGGGTGGCATGCTCTTTGGAGCATCGGTGTGGATTCCATGGGCCAAATGGCCTGCTTCCACATTGTAGGGATTCTACAATTGATTCTATACATTAGGGCTTCTGTTGACTTCAAGAGATCTGTGTTGTCAAACACTCACTGCTGTAGTTTGCTGAAGACACAGATCTCCTTGTCAACAGTGGCGCATTGTGAATAGTATCTGCCTAGGGAATCAGACAAACTGGATAGTCGTTTCAAAGAGACAACATGGATATGATGAGCCAAATAGCCTCATTTTGCATAATGTGATTCTGTGATAATCGTTTGCTGTTCAGAATTCAGGATTGAATGCAAAATGTCATTACAAATGTCCTGCAAAATCTTGTTTCTGCATTCTGTATTGAAATGATTAAACTTGCACCGAAGAGTAGTACATATTTATTACAATGTTTATTAAATGGCATTTCACAGAAATAACTATGTATCTGGACTAACCTCATTCCCCAGATACCAATTCAGTTTGGGAGGCAGTGAGCACATTGCAAGATGAAATTAATTCTTTTTGTGAACATTTTCTGGGCACGAAACTGGTTCAAAAAAGGATCAAAGTCCCAAGCCCAATCTGTGCCTGTGTTTAATGTGTTGTCATATTGATTTGGAAGCATGCCAGTTTTTAACCAACCTTGTACCAACTGTTCAGAGTGCATGCCGTCGATTGTAATATGCCTTTCAGGCTGTAAAGTGAGCCTAAAGGGATGCCAATTGCAAACCCTTTCACCAGCAGGCAGCTGAAGCATTCTAAGAGAAGCTTTAATCTGCAAATGATATATACAACATCTCAAACCTGAGCTGAAACAGTTATCCATAGACCATTGGGTTGGCCAATATTACATTCCTGATGAAGGGCTTTTGCCCAAAACATTGATTTTCCTGCTCCGAGGAGGCTGCCTGACCTGCTGTGCTTTTCCTGCGCCACACTCTTGACTCTAATCACCAGCATCTGGCCAATATTACAGCCAATTAACCGTAGACCAGAAGAGCTATGATTGGAAATATTCCCAAGAACCTTCTCAACTATCATCTACAAAATCGAATGCCTCCTCATACATGCTTACTTTGACGTTCTTCAGGTCAGAAGGGTGTGGGGTCAGGTCCCACTTCACAAATTCGATGACATAACCTCGTCAGTGCTGATGGTGTCCTTGATATAAAACACTGAACCAAGACCCTGTTGTCTTGTCATGTGAACATAAAGAACCCGCTACACTATACGAAGTAGACAAGGAGAATTCTCCCAATGCCGTGGCGAACATTTTTCCCTCAACCTAACATCACTTAAACTGATTGTAAATAAAACTTTAAGGGATACAGTGAGAGTGAAAGGACTTCTCTTTAGTTACCACTGTTCTCAATAAGCTCAAGATATAGGAATAAAACAAATGTCTTGCTATTGGATAATTGTTATTAATTCAACAGATGATTTATGTTCTTAAGCACAGAGATATTTTCACAAAATATAAACCTCATGTCCAGTTGTTTGTGTGTAACTTAGTTTGACACACTGTACTTAGAACTCAGATAATTAACTGAGACAATGATACTTAACTTGTAACATGTATAGACCTGCAATGAAGAATCTCTGCTATTGCTGGAATGTGCAATCTGTTAGTCATCCTTTCAATTGCTCATTTTTTGCTTTCAAACATCAGTAAAGAAAACAATTTACATGAAGATTCAGTAGTTTTTGAGTCTATCTGGTGTACAGGATCTGTAATTTAGTTTTTCATTGCCAATTGTTTCATTGTTGTTTAAGAAATAGTTACGTTTTACATTCACAAGGATGATAACAGAAGGTTGTAACACCAGGAAAGACTGAGCAGCACAACTCTTTCTTGTGGTAAATAGAAGCTTAAGGATAGGTCTAAAAGAAAAATCTTTAAAACTGATGTAGAGAGGATTTATGGAAGAGCCCAAAACTAAGGACACAAATTTAACATCAATAATTGCCTTAACTTTCTGGTTTCCAGCCCATAAATGGGGATGGTTAGCAGCAGGAAGGATGTACAGCTGTAATACCATCCATGAAATACAAACACTGATGGTTGACATAATCTACAACATTGTCAACACAGCAGAGGATATGGGCCCCGGCAACATTTCCGGCAACTGAAGATTTGTACCTCAGACCTAGCTGCTCCTCTATCCAAGCTATTCCAGTGCAGTTATAACACTGACATTTATCTGGCAATGTGGAAAATTGCCCAGGAATGTTCTGTACAAAATGGGGAGGAGGGAGTAAGTGAGTTCAGTTGGATTGGTGGCTGCTTTGCAATGCAGAGTGCCGGTTGAATTGCTATACCAGCTGAGCTCACCATGAAGGTGCTGCCTTCTCAATCTCATCCCTTGCCTGAGGTATGTTGGCTCTCAGGCTAAACTCACCACCAGTCATCTTTCTTTAATTAGACAGTGACCCGATGGTCCTCTAGGAATATGGACAACTACCACTGCATAAAAAAGCAGGACATCAGACTGTTACTCATCATCAACAAAATGAGGGAAGGTATCATCACTGTTGTTCTCATTGCTTTGGTGAAAATCAGTGGGAAGCCTTTAAAAACCAACAGAGGATAACTCAAAAAACAATAAGGGGGAGAAAATGGAATATGAGAGTAAGCCAGCTAGTAATAATAAAGACGACAGAGATAGAAAGGTTTTTGATAAGTCAGGGGATGGAAGGGAGAAGGCAGGAGAATGAGGTTCAGAAACATATCAGCTCTGATTGAATGGAGGAGCAGACCTGATGGGTTGTGAGAAGTGACGACAGTTGACTGGAAGTAACTTCAAGGGGCTCAGCAAAACTGGAGTCAATGGGCTTCAGGGAGAAAAACCTTCTGAAGGTTGGGGTCTTACATGGCAAAAAGGAAGAAGTTTGTGTTTTTTAGACATTAATCATCTAAGCTCCAGGACATCTCTGCAGCTTAGGGTGGCATCCTAGATAAAATATTCAATGTGGCCTGCCTTTTCAGGTGAAGGGAATAGTTTCAAAGAAGAGCAGCGGGTTTACTGGAGATCTGGCCAATATTTGCTCTGCAGCCAGTATCATTAATGAACTGAGTATTTGAACCTTATCACATTGCTGTGTGCAAATACCTATATTACAACAGTGACTGTGCTTCAAGAGTTGAAAAGTGTGGCAATGGAAAAGCTCAGCAGGTCAGGCAGCATCCAAGGAACAGGAGTGTCGATTAGTGGAAACTAGTGAAGTTGATGTTGATACCGTGTGGTTGAAGGACCGCGGAACGGTTCAGGGAATATCTCAGGGAAGTTCAACTCTCCCTCCCACTCCCCTAAGAACTTACAAGTCCTGGGCTTCCTCCACCGCCAAACCAAAGCCACCCACCAACTGGAGGAAGAACACCTCATCTTCTGCCTTGGAACACTTCAACCACACAGCATCAACATTGACTTCATTAGTTTCCTCATCTCCCCTTCCCTGACCTCCTTTCTAGATCCAACTCTTCAGCGTGGTACTGCCCTCTTGACCTGTCCTACCTGTCCCATCTTCCTTCCCATCTATCCGCTCCACCCTCCCCACTGACCAATCACAATTATCCCCCATCCGCATCCACCTATTGCCTTCTCAGCTACCTTCCACCAAGTCCCACCCCCATTCCTTTATTTATCTCTTAGCCCTCTTCCCTCTCCACAATTCTGATGAAGGGCTAAAGCTCAAAACATCTCCTGCTCCTTGGATACTGCCTGACCCGTTGTGCTTTTCCAGCACCACACTTTTCGACTGTGACTCTCCAGCATCTGCTGTCCTCACCTTTTCCTATGCTTCAAAAGTGCTCTACATTGGCTGTAAAGTGCCTTAGGCTGTTCTGAGATCATGATAAGTGCTAAATAAATACAAGGCCTTCTTCCCTCCAACTAGGCAGTTGGCATTCAAGCCGTCTAACTGGCATAGCTCAATGAAGGATTCATCGCTCATGGGAATTGATTCACATCCAACCAACCCTCGAAACCCTCCACTACCTGAAGGTGATTCATTTTGTTGTTCTGGGAATGGCAAGAACCATTATTAGACATAATTATCGTGTTGTTCACATTAGCAGAATGATTATGTACAGGTAGGGGGTACATATACGGAACATTTAGTGCAAATGTGGAAACATTTATTCTGACACCATTTCTCTTCCTCCCCACTGTTTTATGTTGCCTATTTATGGGAAGCAAAATGGAAAAATAAAGTGGTTGATGCAACTATTTGGCTGTAAATGAATTCTCATCAAATGCCAATATGTAACTATTTAAAGACTGGAGTCGTGCAGTGAATTAGCCAACAAAACTATCCATTTTTAATGATAACAGCAAAGTTTCGAGAATCTGGGCAAGGGAGTGGTATTGTGGGGATGATGCATGTAACTTAGTAAAGTGTCAGACATCGCTTTGTCAGTAAGGGCCCTCCACCATCCAAATCAGAATCTTGTGGGAAAATATACCACTCCAGCAAAAATAATGTTGACAGACCAATGCAATATCAAGGGAGTGCCATCTAATGAGGAGACATTAAACTAATATCCCGTGTGGACTTTCAGGTGAGTACAAAAGATCCTGTAGCACTGTTTCAAAGAAAAGATAAGGTGATGTTACCATTTTCTTGACCAAGATTTATCTCTGATGTGACATCACCAAACAAAAATGATCAAGTCCTCAAGTGTTCAAGGGAGCTTAAATTGGCGACAGCACTTTTCTACATTGTACACTTATAGACACATATAGGTGGATCGAGAATGAGAAGGCACAGATTTAAATTGATTAATAAAAGAAGCAAAAGTGATTTGAAGAATAACTATTTCTGGCTCTGGTGACTGCGAGTCCTATATTATGACTTGTTTCTTCCTTCTTTATTAGGCAACACAGTTTAGCCAGGTGACAGGCCTTGCATCTCTGAAACACAAGGGAAGAGAAGTGGGTGGAAACAAAGTGGTCCATGGTAATACTATCTGCAGCTTGGGCATCACACCAGATTTCTGATGATGCTGGTGAGGTTTGAGATGATGCATGAGGCTTGAACATACCACGATCTGGGATGGCTTCAGTAATGGCAGTTGCCATGACATCATTGGCAGCTATTGGCCAATGATATCAAGCAAGGTCTCTTCCAAAAGGATGAGGGCATACAACTATGCCCATTAAACAGTTCCTTGCTGATCCCTGCTTTTATGTGCCAACTTGACCTGTAAGAAAGAATTAATGTATTGCAATGTGTCTGGGTGATGTGCCTGTCATACTTGAATAGCTGGAGATATGTGGAAACGAAGAAGCACGTGTGAAGTTAGCAGTTTTAGAAAGTGTGCAAAGGTGAATTGACACATGTAAGTGTTAAACATGAATTCTAATTGTGAGAGATTGGTGATGGGTGAATGATGAGAGTGTGCACGTGAAGCAAAGAATAGGAATGGTGGTACAGCAGATTGGCTGTGGAATTGTTGAATGTATTCGCTGAACTTAACCAGTCATATGAGGTCATTGAAACTTTTTCCTTGACTGTCTTCAGGTGTCCCTGACATCAACCACAAAGATTATCTGTTCCCATAGCCCTTACAGTGTATTGCTGTAGGGGAACCTGGCCCTCAGTAAAAAAAGCTTTTCTCCTTTCTAGCTGCTCTATTAAGATGTCAAACACTGCATAGATTGCCGAAATGCTAGAAGCTCCCTCTCTGACTATTGGTCTAAGCTCTTACTTCTGGAGAAGTCTCTCCCAACACGTCCAGCACTTACTGCATGTCTCTTTTACAAGATAACGACTAACTTTAAAATAATTTCTAATCAACCTGGTCATAGATGTTATTTCATAAATCTGGAGCAGGGGAATCTTGAACCCAGGCCTCCTGGCTCAGAGATAGGGACACTGCCACAACACCAGAAGAGCCTAAAGGCTAATTTTAATCAGTGTGAGCTAGTTTTAACTAGTACTAGCCTCTGAATGAACCAGAGCTCTCTGCTGAGCATGGAGTCACTTACCAGCAGATGTAGCTCTGAGAACAAAGTCTGGATGCTGCCTGCAGCCCTCCCAGTCTGCATGGGTTAATTCTATATTGTGCTCCTCGCAACTATTAATAGGCCATAGCCAACTAAGAGACCATTCATCCCCTCAAGTCTGTTCCACCATTGAGTTAAGTCATAATTGTTCTCGATGTGAGTGAATGCCAGGTGAGGTTTGAATTTGGCAGTACAGTGGCTCAGTAGTTAGCACTGCTGCCTGTCAGCGCCAGGTACCTGGGTCTGATTCCAGCCCCAGGTGACTGTTTATTTGGAGTTTGCACAGTCTCCTCCTGCCAGTTTGAATTTCCTCCAGGTGTTCTGGTTTCCTTCCACAGTCCAAAGGTGTGTAGGTTAGATGGTTTGACCATGGGATATGCAGAGTTGCAGGGATAGGGTAGGGGTTTGGGTCTGGGTGGGATGTTCTTCAGAGGGTCAGTGTGGACTTGATTGAGCTGAATGGTCTGCTTCCACACTGTAGGAATTCTGTGTCTTGATTGTAATATACTGCGTGGTCATATAGCTAACTAGCACACTTAAATCACACAAAAGACCAACTGAATAGGGATTTGCAACAACCTTAGAATGGTAGCATAAAGGCTGTTCCCTTGAGAGAAGAGAGGAAGTCTGGGAAGGGAGTTTTTAAAAGTATCTATTAGCTTAGTAAAATGAGGCCCAGTCTGCTCTCTCATCACAAACACATTACCCAGTGATTTATTGTATTATACTGTGTGACATCTTGATGTGCACATGTTGACTGCCACATTTGCTACATTACAGCAGCAACTACAGTTCAAAAACAAATAATTGGCTTTAAAACATCCTGAGGTCACATGAAAGACACTAGATAAGTGCAAGGTTTTCATTTCTTCACATATGCTCAGGACATAGGTAATAACTTTTGAAAAATTGGATCAAAACTATGTATTGAGCTGTTCAACTGTGTGGTCCCTGCAGCTGATAGGAAGTGGTTTTACACCAGCCACTTCCTATATTGTGAGCTCTCAGACCCAACCACCCACCATGCAGAAGCATCAAATGACATCCAATAGCTTCCCATACATAAGGAGGAAAACCTGGAAGCAAAGGCTTCAAGTGGGCAGTGGGATCCTCTCCTCCTCTGGGTTGATTTCAACTTTAATTAAAATCTCCATGGGAGACAACTATCATAACAGGCACAGTACATAAAAACAGAGGAATATAGGGAGCTAGAGTAAGCAATTTGGCTTTTCAGGCCTGCACTGCCATTAATTTATAATATGGCTGATTGAGTTGTGGTCTCAACTCCAATTTCCTGTCTGCCCTCAAAGCCTTTGATTTCCTAATTTATCAAAAATCTATCTAAATCTGCCTTGAATAAATTCAATGACCCAACCTCTACTACTTTCTGGTGAAGAGAATTCCACAGACTAATGATGCTCTGAGAAATAACCTATCCTTATCTTCATCTTAAAAAGGAGGATTCTTATCTCTGAATGATGTCCTTCAATTCTAGTCTCCACCACAAGTGGAAACATCGCCTCTCTCTTTGCAGAAAATTAACTAAGAATGAGAAAGTACCAGGCATTTTCATTCAGTATTTGCCTATAAGCTGCTGTCTCTAACCGGTGACTGTTGGACTGCACAATACGTGTTCCAGCTACCCTATGACTTCAGTAAAGAACTGAAAAGACGGAGCAAAGAAGCTCAGAATTCAGAAGAGTTAAGAAACGCAAATAGACACCTTATTGAACCCTGAGGACTTGTGATATTGAGTTGCATTCCCCTAATATCTTTTACCCACACCCATCTTTCTTATTGTTTGTCTGTGTCTAATGCACGTGTATGTAGGGGTTCAAGAAGGGTTAGAGTTAAAGTTAGAGAGTTGTAAGTTGATAATTCAGATTTTCTTTGCCTGTGGTCAAAACTGTTTCATTTGTAATGATTAGTACATCAAACGTTTAATTAACAGCACAAGTGGGGCCAGGAATGTGTCAGTTAATCAAATATTCTGGGTAACCAAGAGATACGCATAACTGCAGTAAATCCAGACCAAGCAAAGCTTCAAGACATCAACATCCTTCAAAAAAATCCATGTAAAAGTATCAACAGACCCCCTAAACACATTGTAACAACTCTCTGTAAATAATAGAAGTGTAACATGTCAATGTTATACATTATTTACAGTATAAACACTCAGACATTGCGGCAAATCAGGATATTTGAAGAATATAATTTTTGCTGGTTGATGAAGATGCCAGTTAAATCAAAGTTTGCTGTAGTTTCTTGTTAAGTACAGAAACCTGGCCAGTGTTTTCTGTGAACCTGAGTTCATCAGCCAGGAAAATTGGGGATATTGAGTAATTTGATTAGATCTTTACCTTTTGAGACAATTGTAAGAGTAATGGAGCTTGAATATCAGGATACTTGCCCGAGACAATCTTGGCACTCTGTTTAGACTTTGATGTTGTCCCTTTGCTTCTTTAATTTAGGCTTAATGATGTCAACAGTGCTGCAAAACTGATTTAAATTATTTCCATGGCACTCACTTCTGTTTCCGTGTCACTATGTGGTCACTCACTATAACAGCAACACACAGAGCTGCAGATATTCCTTTTTAATTTCTAGGCTGCTCATTAATTTAATTATGTCATTAATTTAAAGCTTTTCCCCTGCAAAACTGGGATTTTTAATTTTACGCATAGTTCTCTTAGAGTCTGGAGGCTTTCTGCCAGTGTATTGTTCACACACAGGCGATCTACCTACCTAGGGGCAAATCAGAAAGTTGTTGTTATGCTGACCAGTCCTGTCCCTTATAATCTGTCGTGATTGAAAAACCAAGCAGTAGACTGTCTCTGAGGAAAAGTGCTCTGAACACAATTCATGGTACCAATGAGTCCAGAAATTCTGTCCCATTGTTTGAACAAGCAGAGAAATCATTCAATTGTACATGAATACATTGGGAAACCTCTATACTGGCTGCAGAAGGTGAGAAATCTAAATTTTAACTGCAAAATCTCAGAACACTGTACTAAACAATTTAAGGATACAACATTACTACACTAAATAATTTAAATCTTTGAAAGAAATACATTAAAACAATATTGTTATCCAGCATATTTAAAAGACAAAGTCAATAAAATAGGGCAGGTATAACAATGCAGAGTGACTGAGCAGCTGATAGCAAACTTCAGTATCCATGGGAATGGCCTCAACTGTGACCTTGGGTTCATGTCTCTCTCTCTCTCTCTCTCACACACACATACACACACTCCTACAAACTCACATATGCATGCAGACCCTCCCTCATACACAAGCTCTCTCTCATATGCACACACATACATCCCCTGCACTCACACCAACACATGCCCCCTCTCACACATACCCTATCACACTCACACACAGACTTAACCAAGTTTACACACACACATATATACACACAGTCTATCACGTGCACTCACACCCACACGCACACTCAATCTGTCACTCCTACATGCGCACACATATAAGTTTATGGGGTGAATTTGTTTTTGCAGAATTAAATTTTATTTTGCTGAAAACTGCATGAACCCATGTTAAACTCTGTAAAACTATACAGAGGATTTTTCAGTCTGGCATAGTATTGGGACATAGACAGACTTCACACCTATTGTTTAAAAAGCTGAGCTATTTTAAGAATGTAATTTAAAAGAAGCTCTGGGATTTACATATCAAAGAACAGAAACCAGCATATCCCATTATAAAACATGAAAGTTTTAGTCTAAGATTGTTTACTATATCACATCTCCATAATACAGGACTCCTTTAGCTATAATCTTAACCTCCACAACCAGCTGATGAAGGAGTGGCAGTCCGAAAGCTAGTGCTTCCAAATAAACCTGTTGGACTATAACCTGATGTTGTGTGATTTTTAACTTTGCAGTGTTTAAAACTTTGAAGTGGAAAGAATTAAACAAAAAGTGTTACGCAGCAAATCTGTTTTCACAGATACACCAAATAAAACACAGGACTGGGAAAAAAAAACAGTCCTTAAGTTATAGAATTTCAAGCTGGATATTAAATCAGAAGCTGAACAAGTAAATACCCTATATAATAGGATCTACAGCTAATTGCATTATAGTTTGTTGAGGCATAAAAGAAAGCAGAGGTACTTTTGATGAAGTTCTACAAGCTTTAATAATTATTTTAATCTAAAAACAAATAGAAAAAGCAAGATTTAACAGACAGTCTATTATGTAGAAATTTATTGAAATTTCAATTAATGAGTTCTGCAGATTAGTGAAAAATGGTGAGGTATTTTGAAATCTGATTTAATTTTAAAATCAATTTTCAAAGAAGATTTGAATTTAGAAGAAAACTATTTGGGTTGTGCTGGAAGCTGAAACTAAGAAGATTCACAGATATATTTTGAGAGAAGATGGAGAAGATTGTGGGCAGCATGGTGGCATAGTGGCTAGCACTGCTGCCTCACAGCGCCAGGGACCTGGGTTCATTTCCCACCTCAGGCGACTGTCTGTGTGGATTTTGCACATTCTCCTCATGCCTGCGTGGGTTTCCACCAGGTGCTCTGGTTTCATCCCACAGTCCAAAAATGTGCAGGTTAGATTAGATTAGATTACATTACATTACAGTGTGGAAACAGGCCCTTCGGCCCAACAAGTCCACACCGACCCGCTGAAGCGCAACCCACCCATAACTCTACATTTACACCTTACTTAACACTACGGGCAATTTAGCATGGCCAATTCACCTGACCTGCACATCTTTAGACTGTGGGAGGAAACCGGAGCACCCGGAGGAAACCCACGCAGACACGGGGAGAACGTGCAAACTCCACACAGTCAGTCGCCTGAGGTTAGGTGAATTGGCCATGCTAAATTTGCCCGTAGTGTTAGGTGTAGGGATAAATGTAGGGGAATGGGTCTGGGTGGGTTGTGCTTCGGCGGGTCGGTGTGGACTTGTTGGGCCGAAGGGCCTGTTTCCACACTGTAAGTAATCTAATCTAATCTTATCATATAGAATCCATTCCATTTATAAGGCAGAAAAACTCAAAAAGTAAATTGAAATGCCTGAAAATGTACATGTTAATATTAAATGCCATTGTTGTGGAGCAAGGCAACCTCGCGTGTCCATGCAATAGATAGCCATTAATAACAATACTATATCTATACAACTATAGGTTTAATTCCAGAAGATGTTACAGAACAGCACAAGTCAAATGGCTTTACATACATAAATGTAAAAGCAGTAGCACCTCCAGACATAGAATAGGTATCTAATGTAAACATGACAAAATTGTTGATCCAGCCAAACTACTCAAGTTTGACAGAATCTTTTCCTGCCAGTGGACACCTTATTCATTTTAAGCTTGATACAGGGGTAAATGTCACTATCTTATTAGATTATATATCAGTGTTAAAGGTGCAGAAATTACAGTATGGTCCATGTAGAATAACTGTCAAGATTACAGGTATGCTACAAGGAACACTACAACACAAAAGGTCTCAAGAGAGTATAAAAAGTCCAAAGATAAGCCAGTCAGAAAATAACTGGCCCAGGAACCATCAGTTACTGTAATAGATAAGTGATAACCCATACAAAATTTAATTTGGCTTCCTAGAGTAAGAGTGGAATTCACACAAATGAAAGAATCAACTGTGATTGCCTATATTGGCACAGAGAATTGTTTTGTAGACTTAGTAGAATAGAAAGTTGCAATTACACAGAATTCCTACCATCATTGAAGAGAATTCAAGTGACAGCAACCAAAAATGTTCATAAGAATGGTACAAAGAATGAGCAATACAACTCACTTGAACTTAACTTTAATCAAAATGTTCAGGCTGGTGTTCAATATAGTCTAGTGAACAATATATAATGGCAGATTCAAATTTGCTGTCATATGAAGAAAGTTCATGAGAGATATTTAAATTTTTCATTCATAAAAAAGAATGTTCAGCTTGAATGTTAAGAACTAGTTCAGCCTCAAGACTCAAGTAGCATGGCTGAGGATATGATTGATTTGGTTCGCTATTGGGACATCAATAACAGGCAAATAAAGATGTTCAAACAAATGTTAAAGTTAATAATTTACATAATTAAACACAGATCAGTCAGCAGTTTGAGAATAAAGATTTGCTTAATGGATTGAAGATGAACTACATATGATTCCATGGCTGCTAACACTGAGGTGGGATGACCAATGATCTCTGATCCAGGACACTATCAAGAGGAAATTGCCCAACTCAAAATCCATGAGACCGAAAAATATCTGTTTCAACAGTGCAGACATCTTCCATGAAGATAATTCATGGAAATAAGGATACCCTATATGATGCAATGGAGCAAATACCTGCATTCAGCAAGGAACAGTTCCACTGTGAAAGAAAACTAGGAGATTAAGAAGCCTTCAGTTAAGGCAATAGACTGATTGTCTGGTTTAGCAGGAGCAACGTCTATAGTGAAGAATATCGAACAGTTAAAAGGTCCTCCCATGTACACACATTTTACATACCACGTAGCATGAAAAACAGAATCAAAGTCAGCTGTTCTCAAACCAAATATCTACCAATCTTCCAATTCTGAGGAAAGGACATTCTGGAAGAATTGTAAAACCTTCAAATTACCTGAATTTGTAAAGTCCTTGACTTGGGATGATAAACGTACCTGTACATATCAATGTATAAATGGTAACAATGAGGAAAAGGACAAAGATTAGGGGAAGATGTTGTAAAGGTACTGAAAGGTTTTATTGTTCTGAAAGGTTTAACATTGGAGATTACATTAAGCTCCACGCAATCTAATGATCCTATTCTGATTTGGGTGGGGATAAGGCAGAACAGTTTAGGAGTGAAGACCTACATTCTAGTCCTTCACATACTTTTAGGAGCAATGTTAATTTTACTAATAGTATAACTTATTATTGATTGCTAACTTGTAAACAACTACCTCATGTTTAAGACAATGTACTCCAAGCTCAAGTTGATAGTGAGTGGCATCCTAAAACATACAACAATCAGTCTTAGTATAGTGGATCTGGACCATTAGCACAGAACTGTCACTAATTTGAAATATGGGAACATAGGAACAGGAGTAGGCCATTTAGTCTTTTGAGCCTGTTCAGATATTCAATTTGATCATGGATGATCTATAACCTAAATCTATTTATCTGACCTTGCCCCATAGTCCTTAGTCTCTTTTGGCAACAAAAATTTATTAGCCTCAGTTTTAAAATGAACAACTGATCAAACATTGATTTCCATTTGGAGACAATAATTTCAAGTTTCTACAAGTCTTTGCTGAGGAAATGCTTCTTAACTTCACTCATAAAAGATGATTTAAGGCTGAATGAAATAGGATAGGAAGAAGTTTATATTGAGTATTGTGATGATGTTGTGGCTTTAAGAGGTGTATTTTGACCTGGTTTCTTTTAAGACAGAGATTGAATGAGAGGTGACGATCAGTCTGTGGTAACGTAAACAGCTTGTGAGGCCTTGAGGTTTTTTTAAAATTTGGAACAATAGAAGCAGGCTGAATGGGTGGGTCCAGCTCTCACAGACCAAGATTTCTAGTTTTTTCAGCAGAGACTGATGAAGTTTTGACGAAGTAGGAGCTATTTTTCCCTTCCCTCAATTACAGCTGGAAGATGGGGTTTCTCTTCTTTCTGTGTGCTTTGCTGTGAGAAAATCTGGTTTCTGAATTTACATTTTTGCCAGGGGGTGTGTTTATGGGATGTTATTATGTTGGAACAGTTAATGAGTAATATTTACCGTATCAATTATTTTGTTAAGTTTTCCAATAGAGTAAAGTTATTCTAAGTTCTTCTTTTTTTGTATTTTAATTATTTTTTAAAATAAAATGTGTTTTGCTTAACATCGAGTAGTGTGATCAGTCAAATTGTATCTGGAAAACACCACTTTATGTTTGCCTTTAAAGTAAGGAACTAGTTAGGGTCTAGGCTACTTTCTTAAAATATTTTGAAGGGGTCTGGTCTGGTACATAACTGTATACATTTCTGACTCTTGGCTGCATTTCCTATGTAATCCTGAGAATTTGGTTCTGTCCTTCACAGAGTGGGTGGCCAGTGCATGAAATGGAAAAAAGTGTCAAATGGATGATCTTCTGAGGTTGTCACATCACAGGAAATCAACTCTTCACTCAGTGAGATCGGATGTCTGGAGTTAAGAAGTAGATTTCAGTATCCCATATATCCCAACATCCTCCTGAACCTTTTTCAAATCTCAATTACCCATGAGTCCAAAACTAGAGGGCATAGGTTAAAGGCAAGAGGGGAAAGATTTAAATAGGACCTGAGGGATAACATTTGCATGCAGAGGGTGGTGCAAATAGGGAACGAGCTGCCAGAGGAAGTGGTGGAGGTGGGTAGGATTAAAACATCTAAAAGGTATCTGGATGAATTTATGAATAGGAAGGGTTTAGAGGGATATGGGTCAAGTGCTGGCAAATGGGACTGGGTGAGATTGGGATGTCTGGTCATTGCGGACGAGTTGAACTAAGGGTCTGTTTCCATGCTGAATGACTCAATTTGAGCACATTAGAATTAGAATCATCTCAGGCTGACATCATGAGGGTCAGCAAATCCTTCTACGCCAATCTGTATGATGCGAAGCCAACCGACAGCGCGGCCTCCCAGTCATTCCTGTCCTCTATCACGGAGGTCTTAGACGACAGAACACGGGAGAGGCTGAAACAGCCGCTATCTCTGGACGAGCTGACCAATGCCCTCGAGTCCTTCGAAAAGCATAAAACTCCCGGAAGCGGCGGCTTACCGGTCGAGCTCTATTCTGTTCTGTGGGACTTGATTGGCCAGGACCTGCTGGAGGCGTATGTCAGTATACTTCGGGCAGGTACCATGTGTGTAACCATGAGGAAAGGCATCATCACCCTCATCTACAAGCGGAAGGGGGAGAGGGAGGAACTCAGAAATTGGAGATTAATCTCAGTATTGAATGAGGATTACAAAATTTTGTCAAAGGTAATCGCCAACCGGGTCAGGTCTGCTCCGAGGTCGGTGATTCACCCTGATCAAACCTGTGCTGTACCGGGCAGGAAGATCGCTGACAGTCTCGCACTCCTCAGGGATACGATCGCCTACGTGCAGGACAGAGGGTTGGACACCTGCCTGATCAGCCTGGACCAGGAGAAAGCCTTTGACAGGATATCACACACGCATATGAGAGATGTTCTCTCCAAAATGGGCTTTGTGGAGGGAATCTGCAATTGGTTCAGACTGCTCTACACCAACATTGTCAGTGCAGTCTCAATCAATGGGTGGGAATCAGATAGCTTCCCAGTCAGATCTGGAGTCAGGGAGGGCTGCCCTCTCTCTCATGCCTTGTTTGTGTGCTGCATAGAGCCATTTGCCGAGTCCATCAGGAAGGATGCGAGCCTGAGAGGTGACTATTTCTGGCAGTGGGGGCCTGCAGGTTAAGGCCTCCCTGTACATGGATGACGTCGCCACTTTCTGCTCGGATCCGCTGTTCATGCACAGACTGATGTGCATATGTGACCAGTTCGAATGGACCTCGGGGGCCAAGGTAAATCGAGGCAAGAGCGAGGCCATGCTCTTCGGGAACTGAGCTGACCAATCCTCGGTCCTCTTCACCGTCAGGACCGATCACCTGATGGTGCTGGGTATTTGGTTCAGGGGGGTCTGGGGCATGCACCAAGTATTGGAGGGAATGTATCAGCAAAGTGAGGTAGAAACTGGGCCGATGGAAGCTACGGTCGGTCTCCATCGTGGTGAAAAACCTGGCCATCAGGTGTGAGGCACTGTCATTGCTGTTATACGTGGCACAGGTCTGGCCTATTCCCAGAACTTGTGCTGCTGTAGTCACCCGGGCCATCTTCCAATTTAAATGGAGATCAAAGATGGACCGGGTCTGAAGGCACTCGATGTATAAAGATCTCGGCAATGGGGGAATAAAATACACCCAATGCCACCCTCACCCTGATGGCCATCTTTGTGTGTGGCTGCATCAAACTGCGTAGATCCCCGGTACGCTAACACCAAGTGTCACTACGTACTGAGGTTCTACCTATCCCCGGTGTTGCAAAGGATGAGCCTGGCCTCGCTGCCGCGGAACGCTCCGAGTAGTTGGACCGTTCTGTATCACCTGTCCTTCGCGGAGAAGTTTATGAAGAAAAACACCTTTGACCACAATTCCATCAGAAAGTGGTCAGCACATAGTGCCCTTGAGACCCTTCGGGAAAAGGAGAGGGCGGATCCTATCGAGCAGTTCCCTGAGCAGACTGTCAAAGCCATTTGGCAGAATGCCTCATCACCAGAACTTTCCAACAAGCACCAAGACATGGCTTGGCTGGTGGTGAGAAGGGCTCTGCCTGTGAGATCCTTTATGCAAGCCCGGACTCACTCCCACACCGCACACTGCCCTTGAAGCAGCTGCGGGGGGGACGAGACTGTCACACACCTCCTTCTGGAATGTGCCTATGCAGAAGAAGTCTGGAGAGGAATGCAGTGGTGTTTGTCGAGGTTCATCCCAAGCAGCGCCGTGACGCGGGACTCCGTGCGGTCTGTTCCCCGGGACGCACACCGAGACAAACATCAACTTTGCCTGGAGGATCATCAACTCGGTGAAGGACACTCTCTGGGCGGTCGGAAACCTGTTGATCCTCCAGCTGAAGGAGTTGACCGGGGAAAGACCACTGCGTAGCATCTGCCTGCCTAAGAAGAACAGGGGGCCCACGTAGTCATTTGGGCTCTGCTGAAGCCTCAGCTAAATATATGGACATATGTTCGATAAATGTACAGACCTGTATATACAAATGATAAATTCTGATCTCTGTATGCAAAGAAATGGAATGTTTACATATGTATGGCATGACCAACTGTACAGACCATCAAAATATTTTTTGAATAAAGTATATTTTTGAAATTAAAAAAAAATAGAATTAGAATCAGAATTAGAATTAGGTTGATTGTCACATGTACTCACAAGATTACAGTGAAAAGTTTACAAAATCGCCACTTATGGTGACATTGTAGGTACAAAGGTACAAACCTTTGGAATAAATTAGAAATATAAAGAAATATATAGTTCAGCATTACAGTCCTTCAGCAGACCATGCCAGGCCTCCCTTCCAGTCAGCGCAGGCCTCACCACCAGAGCACTATGGCTCTCGCCTCCAGTCTGTGCTGAACTCAATTCTCGCTGCCGCCAACTCACCGCCAAATTGGCTTGCCTGTTCTCACTGCCAGCTTGGTCTGCCTGTTCTCACCGCTTATTCGATCTGCCTATTCTTGCTGCCAACTTGGTTCATCTGTTCTCACCATTAACTTGGTCTGCCTGTCACGCCACCAACTCAAATCACCTGTTCTTGCCGCCGATTTGGCCCACCTATTCTTAATGCAAATTGGTCCTGTTCTTACGTCGATTAGTCTGTCTGTTTTCATTGCTGATTTGGGCCCACCTGTTATTGCCGCTGATTGGTTCCCTGTGCTCCCTGTCAATTGGTCCACCTGTTCTCATCACCAACTTGGCCCACCCGTTCTCACTGCCGATTGGTCTACCTGTTCTTCCTGCCGACTTCGTTGGCTGTTCTCACTGCCAATTTTGCCCGCTTGTTCTTGCCACTGACACAGGCTGCCTGCTCTTGCCTCTGCCGCACCATGTCAGAGGTCCTCATTCTCCGCCATACTGGCCTCGCTCACCCCGCGATGACTCAACTCCACCACTGTGGGCTCACTCTCCTCTGTAGTACACAAACCCACTCTCCACAACAGGTAAGTAGATTAAGGTAAGAAAAGAAACAGTGAAAGAAGGAAAAACAGTAAAAGCAGACAGAACAGATGAGCTCCTGGCAGGAGCCCACATGCTGGGCCGCTACTCTGCTGTTATCTTGGAGTGTGCTGGAAAAGTTACTGGGCTATTAGTTTGGAGAATTCAAGTTCAAATCCCATCAGGGTTATTTAACAATCTGAATTTAGTATTAAAAATAAAACTGTTATCAGTAAAAATGGCTTTGAATTAGCATAAAAACCCAGTTGGGTCACCACTGTCCTTTCAGGACACAAACCTACAGGTCAGGCCTACGTAAAGCTAGTCTCACATTTACATGGTTGATAATTTAATAAGCACTCTGTTGTATCAGAACAGTATAAAGAATAAGAGAGAACTTTTAGCACACAATCTGCAGCGTTTCAATGTGATCCACTGTCAAATTTTTAGTGACAAGTAGGAAGAGAAAATGACTGCTGGAGAATGACCTCTGCTCCCTGACAACAAATATTTTATATGATTAACCTGTATCTGCTGCATCCAAAACAAATATAAAACAGGGCAATCATACACAGGAATCTAGAGTTCCAATGTAAAGTGCTGTTAAGGATGGGACACAGGCAATAAAACAAATGTTTTGTTTGTATTGAGCTAAAGAATGAGGGGTCAAACATACATGATTGAGTACAAGAGATTTAGAGGGAAATTCATTTAGAGAGATTTAGAGGGAAATTCATGTTTTGGATACACTTTTTGAAGAAAAGACCATGTCAACATTAATATTGCATTTGACAAGGAGATAGCGGATAAAGGGTTGAAGAAATTTGGGAAACAGGGTGGATAGCAGTGAATAGAACAACTTGCTCACTGGGATCGCTAAGATTTTCATGGATTGGTTGAGCTAAATGGCCAGGTTCCATGTTGTAACACTGCTGTCATATATTATCAGGTTATGAAGGAATAGCAAATCCTGCTCAGTGCTGGGAGAACGCTATCAATACAACAGCAAAACAAGGGTTAAAATGTGCAACATTTTTTAACTGTCTTCTTTTTTAACTGTCAGATTGTCTAAGACACAACAGTGCCATCTAGTGTGTGTGTTTATTATCTATGAATGTGTAAAAGAAAAGCTCATCCAGCCAGAAAACCTCAGGGAAGTAATTTGGCTTGACCTGTGTTCATTTATAGACAAAAGTGAGGACTGCAGATGCTGGAAACGAGAGTTTAGATTAGAGTAGTGCTGGAAAAGCACAGCGGGTCAGGCAGCATCCGAGGAGTAGGAAAATCGATGTTTCGGACTAAAGCCCTTCATCAGGAATGGAGGCAAGGAGCCTCTAGGGTGGAGAGAGACTTATCTCTCCATCCTGGAGGCTCCCTGCCCCCATTCCTTATGAAAGGCTTTTGCCTGAAAAGACGATTTTCCTGCTCCTTGGATGCTGCCTGAGCTGCTCTGCTTTACCAGCACCACTCTAATCTAAACCCTCGCGTGTTCATTTATAGGCCTATCTATGCAAATACCTTATCTTGTGGACCAACTGAAGGTGGTGGTATAAAGTTGTTTACGCTTACCTTCCAGTCCATATCACAGTGCACCTAACATCGAAGTAGATTAAGTCTTCAGAAATCTGAGAAGAGCGATACAAAGATTAGGAAGCCATTTAGCTGTTTCAGTTAATACGTTAAGACCTTATCATGTTTCAGAGAACTCCTTCATCCTCTAACTCTGGTGTTTGGCATATCAGACTTTCTCTTCATCCTACCATTGGCCTTTCGTCCTCTTGACCTGAGGCTCTAACATTCTCTAAATAAATTCTCTGGTTTTCAACGTCCCTCTCTTATCTTTTTAAGGCATTCCTTAAAATTAGATGGTTGTGGTCGTTGGTGATCTCCACTTCAGGACCTCACTGCAGGAGTTCTTTTGGATAGTATCTGTTGTGCATCTTTAGCTGTTTCATCAATGACTTCCCTTCCATCTGAAATGAGGTCTGAAATGAGGATGTTTGCTGATGATTGCTCATGTTCAGCATCATTCATGACTCCTCAGATATTGAAACAACCTAAATGCAGCAAGACCTGAACAATACCCAGGCTGGGGCTGAAAAGTGATGAATAACATTCACTACACACACATGTCAGGCATTGACTATCTATATTAAGAGACAATCTAACCACTCAATGATATTCCCATCTCTGAATTCCTACTTTTGACATCCTAAGGGTTACCATTAACCAGAAGCTGAACTGGACTAGCCATATAAATACAGAGCAGGCTACAAGAGCAGGGTAGAGGCTACGAATCCCGCAATGAGTAACTCACCTCCTTATTCCCCAAATCTTGTCCACTACCTATAAGGTGTATATCAGGAATGTTAATTTCTCCATTTGCCTGGATGAGTGCAGCTTCAAAAAGACTCAGAACGCTTGATACCACACAAGACAAAGCAGCCTACTTGATTGGCACTGCAAGCATAAACATCCACTCCCTCCACCACTGATGCTCGGCAGCACTATCTACAACATGCATTGCAGGAAGTCCCCACGTTCCTAAGACAGCGTCTTTCAAACCCACAACCATTTCCATCTAGGTCAGCAGATATATAAGAAGACCCACCACCTTACAAGTTCCCTTCCAAGCTATACACTATCCTGGCTTGGACTTTTCCTTCACTGTTGTTGTGTCAAAACCCTGGAATTCCTTTCCTAACAACGGTGTGAGTATATCTACGGTAGATAGACTGCAGCAGTTCAAGAAGGCAGCTCACCACCAACTTCTCAAGGGCAACTAGGCAGGGGCAATAATTTGGCCCAGCCAGTGATGCCAATGTTCCATGAGTAAATTGAGAAAAACCACTTTGATCAACCTTTGACCCTCTTTAGCCCACTTCTGTTGAGTAACATAAAGACGATGATGCCTTGGAAGGAAGCTCTTTCAGCCACTTTGATGCCAGGTTATTCAAATGAAACCAAATTAAGCAGAGTCAAGTGTGCTAGCCTGCCAGCCTCTGAAAGGGACACCATAATAGAATCCAACTTTACAAAATTCAAATGAACAGTATTCAAATTAAAATGTCATTTGGTGATTAATAATGCAGTGTCCAATGGCCATAAAAAGCTACAAATATGGTTCCTCTTCAAGAACATTGGATATGGATCTAACTACAGAATGAGGGGCAGACATTTAGGCCACACAACCCCATTCAACTGACCACTGCCTGGACCTGCTCATAGTCACCTCGGTCAGGCCCAGGACCAGACTCATGAGGGTGTTCCTCCACTCATTCCTCACACTGTACTGGTGAAAAAGTCTAGGAGCATGGGCTGAAGTGGAAGGAAAATTGAAGCATCAGTCCCCTCAGAAAGTGAAAGAGAGTCCGCCCTGGCCACACCAAGTGCACCTTTATATTTAAGGTGGCACTCTAAGTGGTAACTTTGTAAACTTTTCACTGCATTCTTGTGCTAGTACATGTGACAATAACCCTAATTCTAATTTAATGTGTCCATATAGAGTCATACATCATGGAAACAGACCTTTCGATCCAACTTATCCATGCCAACCAGACATCTCAATCTCATCTTGTTCCATTTGCCAGCATTTGGCCTTTATATCCCTCTAAACCCTTCTGATTCATTTATAGTTTGTAATTGTACCTGCCTCTACCACTTCCTCTGGCAGCTCATTCCATACACACACCGCCCTGGGCATGAAAAGCATGCCCCTTAGATCCTCCTTAAACTTTTCCCCTCTCACCTATGCCCTGAGAACTCCCTACCCTTGAGAAAAAAATGTTAGCTGGCTTGGATTGTGAGGAAGGAATTCCCAAGAGAAATATGGGGCCTAAGACCAAGGTGAGTTCCATCTGAATTGAAGGAACCTTTACATTTCCGCCTGGCAAATTAATTACCTAGTGAATCCTTCACATTGTTCCCAACATCAGCTTCACCCTCTAAGACTGCTAATCAAGCTGGCAAGTATTTTATTGCTTCACATCGGACTTGAAGTGAAGAGTATGCGGATTCAGAAACAACAGCAGCAGGGTGTCATAGGAAATGCCTCCTTGGTATTAGCAAGGCTTTTGTCAAGGGGATTAACAGTCCCAGTTTGTTTTGGACAAGCTGGCAATAATGATTTCTGGTGTGGACTCCTTCACCCTGACCTTCAAATGCAATTTGTCAGCACAAAAACTAGTTTAAATATTAATAACCCCATGGTTCACCACACCACTCCCCACATAAATTAAAAATAATGTATCTCATAAACAGCTCAAAATGATTTAGGATTTATTCTCGTGATTCAGAACTTTATTGATCAAAATCTTCAGAGCTCATAACTATTCCATTCTGATCAGACCTGAATCCTGCAGTTAAATGAAATCATTGCCAAGGCTTCATAATTCCCTGTTTATGATGTAGAGTTCTAAGCAATTTTTTTGGAAGAGGATTTTAACAGTCTAATAAAATCATAAACTCGTTCTTCATTATCTGGTGTGTTATTTCGTTACCAATAACACAGAAAGCTGATCCTCTCACTGCAATCTGTATGGACACTCTTAGCTTTAAGTCAATAACTATAAGCACTGACTGTTCAGAGGTGTACAAAATTTACAAAATAACTGCTCTTTGATCTAAAGCTACAGTCCAGCCATGAAGTTCTTGTTAATAGGAATGATTAAAGTCACTGTTAAAACATCCACCAGACCACTGGTCAAGTAAGTCAGAGCAGGTTATTGGATGAGTGAGGGCACTGCTTTCAAAATCGCACACAAAATTCACAACCTTCTGAGAACACTGAATCCTGAATCTTACAACATTTTGATTAAGGAGTAGCATTTGTCAAGTTTCATGAAAGGCTTCTCTCGGAAAGGCCTAGCAAGTTTCCTTACAGTCCCAGACTCTCCACTCTATCTATCCTGCCTCTGCCCCTCACCATATTAATTATCCACCCTGCCCCAGTGCCTCCCGCCTTATTATCTATCCATCCTGCCTCATGGCATTCACCTCATTAACTATCCACCTCACTTCTGAGGCACCTCCCTTGTCCAATGCTTGCTTGATTCTACCACTCACTGTAGGTGGAAGAATTCACCACTGCCAGGATACCCTGGAGTAGACTCATATCTCTGGCACTGATGTTGTCTTTAAAAGGCTGTTTCTTACCAACTTAAGCACAGCAGCTGTGTACAATTCATGACATTTTGCTCTGGGCCTGGGAGATAAGTGAATATGAGTGCTTCACTTTGCAAACAGGGATCTGGAGATCTGCTGGATGAAGTAGTGCAGAGGGCAGTGGTGTATGCATTCTTTCAAGTCCAGCAGAGGGAGGTCATGGCACAAAACACTGCCAGACAGGGCGAGTATGCCAACCAATTCAACGTGGTCTCAGCGGTCTGGAATATAGGAAGAAAGTCAATGACCTTCTTTGCTCCACCAGGGTAAGTACCACTATCTTCTCTCTGTTACCCCATACTCTGCTCCTGCAACCAATTCCAACCAAGACTAGTGCCTGCAATATTGTCGCTGACTTGCCTTCACCTATCCAAGCTCCCCATACCAGCCTGACATTCAGCTCTTCAGCTCCTGTGAGGAGAAGGTTCTGATTCTGACCGTTTCAAGCAGTCTACTGACCATACCTGCACCTTGGACTGATATTGGAAGCTGGAATTTAAATTGGCACCCCCAAATTGACAGGTGTCTCCCTTGTTGTGTCTGAGCACTACTCCCCACCAATTTCAAGACATGGCCACATGCAGTATGTTTGCCACATCAGCTGTTGGCAAATGATGTGGGTATGTGATTGCCACAACACGGTGCCATTCACTAACATGTCCAGCCCATTGTCAATAGATGTGAGGCTAGAAAAGCACAGCAGGTCAAATAGCATCTGAGGAGCAGGAAAGTCAGTGTTCCTGCTTCTTGGAAGCTGTCTGACCTGCTGCACTTTTCCAGTTTCACATCTATTGACTATGGCTTCCAGCATCTGTAGTCCTTACCATCTCCATGTCTAACCCCTTGACCAATGACCACTGACAACCCTGATAAGCTGACTTGCTTTTTGTCAGCGCTAAAATACAAGGCATAGCAAGGCAGAAGAGGATGGAACAGGGATGCAGTGTGCATTCATGTAGGTGCTATGTGAATGTACAATAAGAGAACTGGAATGCAGCACTGAGATGTCCTGCTGGGTGCCTGTCTAAACTTGCAGAGTAACCTTGTAGCATCATTTCAATGAGAAGTGCTGGTGCATTTCAAAGAGCGTAGTTAAAGTGTGAAGCATAGTGTAGGAGGCACAAACATTGCAATGATGGTGCAGATGGTTCTCAGATAAGTCATTAAGCCAAGATCCTCTCTGCTCTTTCAGTTTGGATACAAAACATTCCGAGAAGAATAGGGAAGTTGCTACAGTGCACTGTCCAACAAAGCAATTCAAAGTCTATTAAGTACTTTTGAAATATTGCCAGTATGAAATGTGAGGATTTGTGCACCATTGATTTATATAATTAGTCAATCATTTAATACAAATGCTGCCTGGAGTACAAGAGAGAGTTTCACTGCTCCTCTTTGAAGTTGAACCATTGCATCTTTCACATCCATCCAAGAAGACATGATTTGGAGATGCTGGTGTTGGACTGGTGTGCACAAAGTTAAAAATTACACAACACCAGGTTATAGTCCAACAGGTTTCATTGGAAGCACTAGATTTTGGAGGGCTGCTCCTTCATCAGGTTGTCAACCTGATATTTTGAACTTTTGGACACGATGTTCTTTATGAAAAATCAAAGACTACAAGCCAAAGCAGGTTGATAATATAGATTCTAAGAATGGATTTCAGTAACTGCTGAAAGATTCCTCGTGTAACCCTTAGAATGTTGCATCTTTTAAGATGCTAAAGAAGCTTCAAAAACAGAAAGACATTCAAAAGTATCGATACTAGGCATGTCATCTCATGTGGAGGTTAGATTCTAGACCACAGACATGAGTTAAACAACACAATTTTACCTTTCCAGGTATACACAAAAAAAGTGTTAAAACCCAAATGTAATCCCTGTTCTGTTTGTCTGAGGGGACACATGCATTGTGAAGTTCACAGCTTGTAAACTGCAATTAGATATCCGTCACTACACGTAAAAATAAAAGACTCACTCTCTTGCTCGGAGTGCTAGAAACCAGTTACCCTTCAGAAGAGAAACATTACAAAAACATTTCCAATACCAAGAATTAGCAAGCCAAAAATCTCAAAGTCAATTGCTCAACTACCAATGTCAATAGCACCAGTAAACTCCAGCATGATGGCCATAATGTTTTCTTCTCTTCATGAAAAACCTAGAGCCAGATCCATATGTCTTTTAACTTTTACCTTTTTTGGACTCACTTCTCATTTGCAAATTCTGTGCATGTGTGTTGCATTACTACTTCCTCTCCTACTCAGTAACTAATAAATTCAATCTTTCATTAACTCTAGGAAGCCTGGTTACCTTGACTCCTTTGAAAACATAAATTAATTTGGTCTCAGGGAAAGGTATCGCAAGAGAATGGGTCCCTTATATTAACCTTTTGAGACCAACTGGGGTGGGTAGCTCAGTAAAGAAAAGGTCCCAATTCATCCCTCCTCACCCAAGAGCATAGCAAAATGGTGAGTCCCTCAGTCTTGCATACATCAATATAGATCAGGGGTTGCAACTCTAGGTAAACAACCTGCCTCTGCTACTTTACTAGTTGGGTATCTCGGCTCTTTGTTGTCCCACCTGGAACTGACATAATTGCAGCCGGGCAAGAAGAGGCCCTTCAGTGTTGTCCCTCCATGCAAAGTGACCTGACAGAACCATCAATTGACCACTTGAGCCCATCACTTGGCACTGCATCAGAAAACTTGAACACGACTTGAATCAGACAGAAGCTAAGATGGAATGAGAAGTTAAAATGCTCATAAGTTGAGGAGGTAGAGCAAATGTAGACTACATTAAAAATAAGTGAATTTAACAAGGCTAAATTGAATACAATTTAGTGCAAGTAGACTGAGGAATAAGATAGAGGAGCTAAGGGCACAAAAGGCATGTGGGCATGTGATACTATAGCCATATCAAGGCTTTGGTTGTAAGGTGGATGGGGTTTGCAGTTCAACATTCCTGGAAATAGGTTATTCAGATGAGATAGAGAAGAGGATGGGGTGGTGGAGGCACAGAGTTGGTTGCAATATTGATCAAGGAGGCAATTATAACAGTGAATACACCTTAGGAGGATCATCAAATTAAGCCATGTGGGTGAAAGTAAAAAACACAAAAGGGGAAAATATGGGTCTGTACTATAGAAACCAGTCAAGGAGAGACAGAGGATCAAATATGTAGGCAAATTTCAGAGAAATGTGTTATGATTCACTGGGGTAATACACTGGAAATAGCGTCCTGGTATTCCTGGAGTTATCACAAGGTTAAATATTTTAAAGTAAGGACACAAAATTCACCAATTTACCTAATTTCTAGAGCCAGATTGATAGAAAGTATCAACCAGATGTTTGTACTTGACTAGAATTAGTATTTATTACAAATAATTAGACTCTTACTACAATTAGCATTGCAATATAAAACTCTAATTCTCTTATTAACTCCTGCTTACATAACAGGCAGAAAGCAAACAGGAGAAAGTAGGTTCTGGATGAAGGAAAGCTGTAAGGCAGTTTAGTGCTTTCAGTTCATAGGTTGCTGAGATAATTCTAATGCTGGTTAGAGTGTTACAGTTCAGTCATCTTTCTCTGGATGCTTCCACTAATTTGCAAAAGGCATGTGATGGATTGGTCTTTAGCTTATCAATTAAAAGTTATAGGTTACAACAACAGGTGGAGGAAAGATGAACTGTTTATTTCAGTTTTAAAATGTAATAGAGCTGTTGGAGATCAAAATACTTCACAATCTTATTCCCAAGTTCTTCAGTTACCTGAGAACTAATTCCACAGTTGTTACAGGCTAAAGGTTTTTGTCGTCGAGAACTGTCACTAATCCATAGACCAGCCTCAATTTCTTGGTGCCATCCATCTCCAGCTCCAACTGTCCAGAAAAACTCCCAGTTCCAATTCATCTGAAACCACTTCAACTATTGCTTTTTTAAACAACTGCTTACAGAATGTGTGCCTTAAATGTCAGTCTATTTGCTTTTTCATACGTGCAATAATCTTTTAAAGCAGTAGTTTTAAAACAGCTCTTTCTCATTTCAGGCCACAATTTTAAAAAGCACAAACATTATAAGAAACACTTTGCAGTGTAAGAATGATAGCGAAGTTTAAATGCACAATTACTAATTGGGATAGTTTTAGTATACAAAATAGGGAAGGAGCAACATGTTAAAATTGCATTCAAGTAATCTTTTTTAACCAATGCATAGAAAGCCCAATAAGGGTGGCATGATGGCTCAGTGGTTAGCACCACTGCCTCACAATGCCAGGGAGCAGGGTTCAATTCCAACCTTGGGCAGCTGTCTGTGGGGAGCTTGCAGATTCTCCCCATGTCTGTGTGGGTTTCCTCCCTAAGCCTGAAGAAGTGCAGTTTAGGTGGATTGGCCATGCTAAATTGCCCGTAGTGTCCAGGAACATGTGGGCTAGGTAGATGAGCGATAAGAAATGGAAGGTAAAGGGGTAGGGTAGGAAGGTTGTGTCTGGGTGGGATGCTCTTTGGAAGATTGGAGTGGATCTGATGGACCATATGGCCTGCTTCCACACTGTAGAGATTCCAAGGGAAGGGGCAATTCTGGACCTAATATTCATAAATGTGAAGGTGCACTGCATATTATGAGGGATGTATTTTGAAGTTAGTGACCATAACTTAGTTAGGTTTAGAAAAGCTATGGAAAAGAGTAAGGATGGGCTAGGAATAAAGTTCTGTACTGGAGAGTGGCTGATTTTATGGAGTTAAGATACAATTTGTCTCAAATAGACTAGAAGCAACTACTTGCTAACAAAGCTTTGTCAGAACACAGGAAGGCATTCAGAGTAAATAGTGAGAGCGCAGGGCAAAAATGCTTCCTTACAGACAAAGGGTGGGATCGAAACTGGAGAATCCCGGCTATGAAGAGATATAAAAGTTAGGATTATGAAACAAATAAAAGCTTATGGCAGACACAGAGGGCTTAAAATCAGCAATATGAAAAGTACAGGGAGGAACTTAAAAGAAAATTATGAAAGCAAAGACAGCAAATGAGAAAGCACTGGTGGGTAGAATAACAAAAAGCCCACAATGTTTTTAAAGTATGTAAACAGCAAGAATATAACTAGGGAAAGACTTGGCCCCCTTCAGGGCAATAGAGGTAATCTGTGTCTGGACAGTGAAGACATGGACACAGTCCTCAACAAATACTTTGTGTTGGTGTTCGTAATGGAAAAGGATGATGCAGGTATAGATATCAGGTTGGACGACTGTAAAATATTAGAAGAAATTATCATCAAATGAGAGAAGAGGTACTAGTCGGTTTAATAATGTTATGAGTGGTTAACTGCCACAACGCAATGTGTCCTAGACTATTGATGGTGGTAACCGAGGTGATTTCAGGACTCCCAGGAGATTGGCTCTGGCCATAGGTTAGGTGCAAGAGGACTGGAGGATTGATAACATTGTTCCATTATTTAAAAAGGGAGGCAGTGATTGAGCAGGAAATTACAGGCCAGTCAGTCTAACTTCAGTAGTTGGGAGTTAATTAAAAAGAATTCTGACAGACAGAATTTGTCTGAATTATGGATTAATCAGGGATAGTCAGTATTCAAAGTAAGTGTAGTTTGATGAATTTGATCCAATAGTTTGAGGAAGTAACCAGGAGTGTTGATGAGGTCTGTGGGGGTTTTATTAAGGCTTTTGATAAGGCCCTTCATGGCAAACTGGTGAAGAAAGTAAGAGCCCGTGGAATCCATGCCAAAGTGGCATATTGAATTCAAAATTGGCTGAGAGGCAGGAAGCAGTGGCTGGTGGTACAGGGATGTTTTTATGATGGGATGCCTAGTCCCAGTGGGGTTTGTATGGCTCAGTGCTGGGACTCTTGCTGTTTATAGTGCTTTAATAAACTGGACTTAAAGGGAATATGATTAAGAATGTCCTGGATGAAAATTAGTAGTTTGGAAAATAGTGAGCAAGATAGCCGTAAATCAAAGAAGGATAGCAACTGACTGTTCGTGTTGGCAGGTCAGGAGCTAATAGAATTCAACCTGGGAAAGTGTGAGGTAATGCATTTGGAGAAGGTTAAGAAGCCAAGCGATTACACTAAGAATGTTAGGATCCCAGAATATCCTGAAGAGGGACATTGATGTGCATAGCTACAGATAACAGGGCAGTCAGAGAAGGTGGTTAAGAAGACTCATGGGATAGATGTCTTTATGAGCAAAGGCAGAAAACACACAAGCACATAGGTTACACTTGGAATGGTATAAAGTTCTGGTTAGGCCACACTGGAATGCCCTGTGCATTTCTGGTCACTACATTACAGGAGGGATGAGATTGATCTAGAGAGGGTACAGTGTGGATTTACTGGGTTGCTACCTGGGTTGGAATTCCTGAGCTGTGCACAAAGATTAGATAGGCTGGGGTGGTTTTCCATGGAGTAGCAAAGGTTGACAGGAACCTGATAAGATTATGAGGGATAAGATACAATGGATAGGAAGAAACTTTTTTGATTAGTCATGGACCAATAACAGGGAGCATAGGTTAAAGGTAAGAGGTAGAAGACTAAGGGGAGAATTGAGAAGAAACTTTTCACCCAAAGTGTGGTGGGAATCTGGAACTCACTGCCTGAAAGGATCGTTGAGTCAGAAATGCATGCAACATTTAAGCAGTGGAAGAGACAGTGAGGACTGCAGATGCTGGAGGTCAGAGTCGAGAGTGTGTTGCTGGAAAAGCAGAGCAGGTCAGGCAGCATCCAAGGAGCAGGAGAATTGACATTTCAGGCATAAGTCCTTCATCAGAAATACATTAAGCAGTATTTGGATATTTACTTGCATTATTCTACCTTCTACAGCGACACATCAAAAGCTAGAAAATGAGTTCATTATGGTCAGATCTATGTTAACCGGCTTGGATATGATAGGCCAATGGTCTCCTTCTGTGATGTAAATGTCTGTGAATCAATGAAAACTGAAAGTGCAACAAAAGAATGTTGGAGGAGGGAAAGGGGTGAAATAGAGTCGATTTAGAAAGTGAAATAAGGATTGTGTAATGAGAGAGTGACAAAAGGGCACAAAAGAAAGTAAGATTTATTTTAAAGTTAGATTTAAAAAGCCTCTAGAAGCAATTTGCTAAAAAAGTGAGATACAACAGTTTAAATTGCTCCCTTTCTTAGCCAGAGAGGTTGAATTGCATTGCAAAAACACAAACCTTGCCATTAAAAGGGTCCTTATGCTAGTAAATGTCAGACTTAACTTGCTGCATTGTGTTTAATTTTCTGCATTGTGTTTAAGTTTTTTTTTAAACAGTGAAGATGCAACAATATCTTGAAATCACAAGGTATTTGAGGTTGAATTGTTCATAAGAGCAGCACAAGCCACTCAGTTATCTGTGCTGATTCACACCTCTCAGTATAACTGGCACAGTGGCTCAGTGGTTAACACTGCTGCCTCACTGCAGCAATACGCAAGTTTGATTCCGCCCTTGGGCGACTGTGTGGAGTTTGCACATCCTCCCCGTGTCTGCGTGTGTTTCCTCCAGGTTCTCTGGTTTCCTCCCACAGTCCAAAGATGTGCAGGTTAGGTGGATTGGCCATGCTAAATTGCCCACAGTGTCCAGGCTAGATACATTTGCCATGAGGAATGCATGGATAGGATGAGTCTGGACAGCATGTTTTTCAGAGGGTTGGTATGGGCTCAATGGATCGAATGGCCAGCTTCCACACAGTAGGGATTCTATGAACTCTTCATTACAATAAAAAGTTGCTTAGTTATTTAAACACAAGTTAAGGTCTGGACATTAAACTTCCCATTACTTAGTCTGCAAATTTTCGACCATTTTATCAGAGAGAGTGATAGCTGGGGTCAAGACTAACAGAAATTCCATGGAGGTTGTTTTTGATGTTGGAAGTGGTGAGAGTTCATTGTGTTATCATGTTAACATATTGTACAGTGTTATAAAGTGTGGAAAGTTTATGAGTAAGTAGGGATTAAAACATGAAAGGATAACATTTCTCACAGTCATCAATTTCAGTGAGCAACTGAATTGGCAATTATAAATTTGTTTAAAATTTCTAAAGATTTTTATTTTTCCTTTGTTACAGTGTATGTAGTGTTTACCCATTCATGGTCCACTGAGCTTCTGAAGCTGTCAGAACAGCTGATATGGGGTAAAAATTTAAAATTGTTTCTTACTGCTACTTTCTGGTGTATATTAATATTAACTTACTGCTGCATATTAAGAAAATTTACATGAATTTTTGTTTTAGTCATATTCAACACTTCATCGTTTAAGTTTCAAGATACCAAGAGGCATTTAAGTTTCAAGATACCAAGAGGCATAGAGTATGGTTCATTCTTTTTAAGTCAGAAGGTGAAGGCTCAACCCAGAGTCTTGACCAAACATTACATGCTAACACTCTAGTGCAATACTAAGGGGGTGCTACATTATTGGAGGAGCTGTCTTTCAGATAAGATGTTAAACCAAGGCCTTGTTTCTCTCAGGAGTTGTACTGTTTCAAAGAAGGACAGGAAAATTTGCCCCAGTGTCTGGGGCAATGTTTATCTCTCAGCTAATATCTCTAAAACAACTCATCTGCTGATTATTTCATTGCTGTTTGTCGACTTTACCTACATTTCTGACATTACAATAATGCCTACACTTCAGCAGTACTTCACTGGCCATGAAGCACTTCTATTATTGTGAATGGCACTATATAAATGCAGTTTTACTTTTTTTTAATCACAGAAGAGATTAAAATATAAACTACCACTTTAAAAATGCAATACCAATGGAGTATTTCTACCTGCTTGAAACCCATGTAATTCTCAATTGAGTTAAATATTGTTAGCTCTATTGATAATATAGATTATCCGCATTTAAAACAACAACATTCGTACATCTTAATTAAAAAATTATAATGGATTCCATCATGGCATTCCCTTTACCAGTCGTTACTTATTCTCTGCTGTATCTTTTATACTGGTCTCTGAAGTATTAAGTGAAGCCAAATAAACATATTTGCAAATATAAGTCTTAGACTTTGTTATGTGCAATTTGACTGTAAACTCATTCAAGAAACAAGCATATCTAATCTGTAAAGTAATCATATTAACCAGCATTTTGCAGTGTCATTTGAGTTAGAGCACATTCAAATGATTAATGCTTCGACTGATAAGGGGAGGCAGTATTCAATAGGACTACTTAATTGATGGCAAAGTAAACTGACAGGCTAAAACCACTGGTTTTACCGTCATGAACTGTGAAGTTTTAATTCTTCTTTGCAGTCTTTATGTGTCTGTAGCATCTATTGACCTCATTAGAAGGACGGACCTGGGCTTGGTTCAAGGGACATTAGAACAATGGGACAACAGAACTGTGGAATGCTACCTTGGGATCCCTTATGCTGCACCTCCAGTGAATCTCCTTCGATTCCAACCTCCCCAGCTACATCCTGGTTGGAATGACACGCTGAATGCAACTGAATTTGGACCCATGTGCCCTCAGGAACTTCTAATACTTGGTCAAGTAGCTGGTAATGAAGACTGCCTCAAGTTAAATATCTATGTGCCCTATAAAAAGATTAATTCAAGCAAACTGTTAATAGTGATGGTATGGCTTCATGGAGGAGCCTTTGTCCTTGGATCTGGAAATTACAAGGCTCATGTGCTAGCCGACTTTGGACAAGTTATTGTGGTTACAATCAATTACCGGTTAGGGGTGTTTGGGTTTCTTTCCACAGGAGACAGTGCAGCTATTGGCAACAGTGGGCTACTTGACCAACACTTTGCTATTGCATGGATAAAGACCAATATCAGAAATTTTGGTGGTAATCCAGAGGCTATTGTCATATTTGGACAGTCGGCAGGAGGAGCTAGTGTTGGATTACAATGTCTGTCACCTCTCAACACGGGGCTCTTCAAACGAGCAATTTTACAGAGTGGGGTTGCTATTGCACCCTGGGCTGTAAGGTTGGATGACCCTTCCATCTGGGCTGAGAAACTTGCCTCTATATTATTTTGTCCAGTGAATGATAGTTTGAGGCTGATCAGATGTCTGCAGGAGAAACAAACAGCGGAGCTCGTGAAAGGTGCAATGAAGTTGCACGACTTTAATTTTTCATTCGGTCCAACAGTGGGTGGTTCATTTCTCCCTAAACCACCACAAGAACTGTCTGGAAACATGAGCTTAGTCAACCGATTCACCTACATGGCTGGTGTTAACAGTCACGAGGGAAGCTTGGCTTGGCCACAAATAAAAAAGATCGAAATGCAAGCTGATTTTGTTAACTTCACATCATCTTTTCTCCAGCTAACAGCTGATAAAGTGGCAATGGTGTCCGACACCATATTGTGGGAATACAAGGATTGGAAAGACCATAACAGCAGTTCATTTCACCTTCAGAAGCAAGCACTAGAGGTAGTTGGTGATGCAGGTTTTGTAGCACCACTGGTACTGACAAGTGAATTCATGGCCAAAGCCACTAAAGGTGTTTACATTTATTACTTTACCAGACACCCTAATGCATCTGTGTCCCCTGAGTGGATAGGAGCAGGGCATGGAGATGAACTTGTGTTTGTATTTGGAGTCCCAATAATGGGGGGACCTCTGGTAGGAAAAGAAGAACATGATCTGAGTCAACAAATAATGTCCTACTGGACAAATTTTGCTAAAACTGGGTAAGTAGAGAATGCATTTTTTGAGCGTCCTTTTGAAAGTCCATGTTAGTATGAGATAAAATCAAAAGAACAATTACTCGTTTAAAATAATTTTTGTTACTGTACCACTTTCTATGTCTGATGTCTCCATTAGTTTCAATTTGAGAACATTTTGAGAACTAGTTTGATTTTAAGCCTTCTTTTTTGAATCTGAGGAGTTTAATTTCATTGAAATTTAAAATTTAAAGTCATTTGAAGCATGTCTTTTGAAATTGTTTCTGTGTTTAATAGTTATAATGATTGTAAATTGGAATATTGGCTGTTATAGGTTCATGATTCTGGCTCTTACTACTGCATATCATGACCTTTATTTGTAATATCTATAAGTTATTGAGATTGAATGTTATCAGCATGAAATGTTGATAAATTTGTTCAGGTCAGTTTGTGGGTACTAGAACTCCTTTAATTCATATAAACACCTGAGAGCTCTATGTGTTGACAAACTTGTTACCCCCGTGTGTCTCCTAACCCTCTCTGATCTTAATTGGCAAGCAAGCCTTCAGTGGTCCTGCACTGAAATTCTGGAATCCATCTGTAACACCCTTACCCCCAACGCCAACAATGTCTCCACATTGCTCTCCTTTAATGATCTTCTTTGACAAGACTTTTAGTCAACTCTATCAGTAATTCTTTCTCTAAATATGGGATTTTATTTGTACACCTTCTTCGAAGCACCTTGGAACGATTTTCCACATATTTCCAGTTGTTATGCAAGTCCTCTCTCATTCATTTATAAATGTGAAACATGACTCAACACTTATTGCAGTATTTGAAGATTGCTGGCCTCTCCATACTCCTTGTCAGTGACATTAGGTTTTCAGGCAGGCTTTCCAATGCACCAAACATTCTGTTGCGCATATATATTCATCAGCTTTCTTCTGTACATTGGTTCATCAGCAAACTCATTTGAGTTCCCTACCCAATCTTTGTCCCTGATCTGAACACAGGTCGCTTGTACCCACTGTCTCATCATGTGAAGATCTGGCCTCGATGTTATCTTATAAATTTTGCATCAATATATAAGCTGGTTCATGCAAATATGAACTCAGCCAATGATGTTGTGTCTTCATTAGAACTGTCTTCTTTCCATTCTTCCATTACCTGGGCAGATCACACTCTTTGGGTATCTGAAGGGAGAAAGGCACAAGGGCAAGTTTGTGGTTGTGGAAAGGGGTGAGTGGGAGATGGTAGCAGGTACTATATTACTATCTGTAGTTGTATTTCAGAAAGGTGTGTGTAATGAGGAGTGGTAGGATGTGTGAAGCAGTGTTAACTATGAAGATACTGTCAGTTGCAATGAGTCATAGTCATAGAGATGTACAGCACGGAAACAGACACGTCAGTCCAACTCATCTATGCTGACCAGATATCCCAAATTAATCTAGTGTCATTTTCTAGCATTTAGCCCATATCCTTCTAAACCCTTCCTGTTCCTATACCCATCCAGATGCTCTTTAAATGTTGTACCAGCTTCCACCACTTCCTTTGACAGCTCATTCCATACATGGTGTCAGTCCATTAGCTGGCTAAGGTTGGGGCCTTGGATGTCCCATAGGGACTATTCCATGGGGATAATAAGGATATGAAGGTGTGCCTGCTTTTTCCCGTTAGCTCCTACTACATTCCATTGTGCACTATCTTGCCCTGCAAGAGAGAAGAGAAAAGTCTTTCATGGAGAGACATGAAATCTGGTTAGCTAATGTGATCATCATGTTTGAATGTTTGGCATTGTGAGCATGCTACAAGACATGGATCTGAGATGTGGGTCATCTGTGAAGATGAACTGTAGCATATAACTATCTGGAATGAGATGAGAATGGGATTTGAGTGGGAACTGAAATTAATGGTGCAGTTGGAAGGAACTGGCATTTGAAGATAGATTGACTAAACATGCTCCCTTTTATGAGGTTATTTGAACCAGTTCCTCAGGGCTTACTTGCTGTTCATTGACCTCCATTACTACCCATTCCCACAGCCTTCTGGCCACATGTCTGGAGGATCGTCTGGCCTACTCCAGTTGAAAGGCTCATCTTTCCTTTTCTCCCATCTCTTGGGAGATCACCCGTGTTGCACCTATTAACCTTGCAGCCTGTTCTCACCCATGTTGTGTCATTCCGCCTCTTTTCCAAATTAGAATCAGTTGTAAAACAACTTTCAACATTTGGTCTAGCCATTATACACCTGCTTTTTAAGAGGTGCGGGTTGCCCTTAAGCATCTGTAACTGTTCCTATTCCTCACAATTTCAGCACCCCACTGAAGCATCTAGCCAATATACTCCGCTATTATCATTGGGTAAATGCTGAAATTATTGAAATGAACAGGCAACATGAAGTTGATGATCCCTGTACCTGTTGTGGGAGTCTGAAATCCCCAACCCCACCAGACTGTTTCTTACTCTATTTACAAAGGTTTGAGATCCCCTGCAGAACCTGTGAGCAAGCGTAAATATAACAAATGCTCTTTGCCATTAAGAACAAACAAAAATCACATATTACTTCAAACCATTGAGTAATATTCTGCACTTTTAAGGTGCATGCATGAAAATAACTACTATAAACGATGCAATATGTTAATGGGAAATAACAACCAAATAGTATCCATATATGGCAAACAGTTAGTAAATTAATCTGTTTATTCTCATTTGTAGAAACCCCAATTTTCCCATGAATGTCCCGGTTACTTGGCCAAAATACAACAAGAGAACATCCCAGTATCTACAACTGGACATCAATTTGTCAAAATTAAACATAAAGAAACATCTGAAGCCAGAGCTTGCCACATTCTGGAACCAGTACATCCCGAGCTTAATGAACATTAAAGAATGTCCAAATGCAAAGGTACAGTTCTGTTAACCTCTAATTTTCTTTTCAGTGCAGTTGAACTTGTTGCAATAAGTGAGGACAGTAGGATAGCTGAAATGAAGATGGATTTTTCTGCTGCATTGGGCTTGCAGCAATTCTATGATGGAATATCAACTGAATAAACCTGAATGTAGCAGGGAGACTAATAGTAGAAAGAGAATCTCTTACATTAAAAGCAAAGGATCAATTCTGCGAACAGTTAAATTACAAGGGACTGGTCCAACCCGAAAACAAAATTTCTTAAAGTGTAAAGATTACACCCAGGACAATGACTTTTACAAATTCCTTCTGTTTTGAATGTGCCTTCTTTCATTTGGGTAGACAAGCAGGAGGCTGGAAGAGCACAGCAAGCCAGGCAGTTCTTCCAGCCTCCTGCTTGTCTACCTTGGATTCTGGCAATTGCAGTTTCTTTGTCTCCTTACATTTGGGAACAATGCAACAACCTGGGTTCATAAATAGCCCATTAATGTTCCAATAGAGAAGATTCTGGCTTATCATCACCATCATCCTCATATTGGTGTTGAAGTTTCACCAATGAAATAGTCTTTGGCATTAGTATTCTCAAGGAATGTTGGTACACACACAAAGCTCATTAACTTGTAAGTATTATTGACAGGTTTACAATTTGGCCACAGGAGTTTAATAGTCAAGACAAATCATTCAACTCTATCAATTCATTGTGTATCCTGCCATCTCTTGATTAGTATATCCAAGAAATCACTTCACTGTGGTGTCTGTGTTTCATTGCGGGGGGCAAGAAATATTTCAAAGAAAACTATACACTCTTCAGTGTTTCTGTGTTTAAACTCTTCTCCCTTCTAAAATGGAATTGCTGGACTCAAAAAAAAAAAGCCAAGGTTCATCACAAGATTGTGTTTTCAGAAGCTTCTGAATTCCCTGCATTGCATAAAGATTCCAGATAAGGCTGACACAAAGATTTGGAGATGAACTGTCAGCTTCTCACCAGCTCTGAACAAAGGAATACATCATGACTCCAGAATGAAAACAAAGAGCCGTGGATGCTGGAAATCCAAAGCAAAAAACAGAGTGTGCTGGAGAAACTTTACAGGTCTGGCTGACAGCTGACGAAGTTAACGTTTCGAGTCCAGTGACCCTCCGTTTCTCCAGCACTTTCTGTTTTTGTTAAAGATCAGGGCTCATTATGTTAAAATGCTGTCAGAGTCACCTTGTCACCTTGTAATGGAAACTCTGATGATGTTGTTTCAAGCTACCCTGTTAGCTCAACAGCCTGTCAATTAGCCCACTGAGGTGGACCATCAGCACCAGAGATTCCTGCCCTTGCCACTCGAGCTGTTTGAATTGCTTATCTGCGATTGTAGGCTTCTAAACTTGACCTCCAGAGGATGAGCTGAGGAACTGTCTACAAATGGAGCTTTGTTTCGTAACACGAAGCTGATTGGTCTGTAGACCAGTAACCAGTTGCCAATGATAAAGGTCTTCTGCCTGCCAACAATTATGTGAATGGCTCTCAGGTAACTGAACAATTTGGGACTATGACCAAGATAAAGAGAAGCCTTTAGACCAAGAGCAGCCCAGGAGATCTCACTCTCAGTTTTCTACAGTGAACGCTACTTGAAGCCTGAAAAAAAACAATTTATCTTACCTTCAGCAGTTGCTGTAAACTGTGACATTTAATTTGTATGCCAGAGACCTTTTACAAGTGAACCAGCCACCTTGTCCTTTTGCAGCCTAATGGAAGCATCTGGAAAAGGACGGATAAGAAGCAGTATTCTGATATGTATAAGAGCTAACTCATGGACCTCATGAACAAATACCACTGACCACTTTCTCTCTGTCCATCTCCATTGTTTGTGTGTGGGTGTGTGTATATGTGTATGTGTGTGTGTGTTTGTAAGGGGAATTGAAATTTCCTTATTTGAATTATGTGACAACTGTTTGTAACTGTCTATCTCTAGCTAGAGTCTAATGACTTGTAATAAATAGTAATTCTTGTGAAGTACAGAAACCTAGTCCATGACTTCTGCCAACCTTGCTGTCAAAAAAGGATAATTGGGTAATTTTGCGTACTTTTTAAAATCATTAACTTCTGTGACGACTCCAAGAATAGCTGGGCTACCTCAGTGAGTGATAACATCATGCACTTTAGCACCACTGTGCTCACCTGGTCCATTGGGAAAGAGGTTTTGTTCCAGGAGGCTACAGCTACCTGCGACATTGGTGTTCTGACAGGTTGAGAGAGAGATCCTCTATCAGCAAAAAGGTACAACATCTCCTTCCAGCTGGCTCTCTGTACCCTTCTGCCCTGTGGGCCAACATTGCTGCAGTTACTGTTGCACTATTCCTGGTTCTGTTGATGTGGCTCCTTCCACTTTTCCTCAAAGGTACTCGATGGAGCTGCATGACTGCGATGTTGCAGTGAAGGCAGTGTGGGTGAGATTGAATGAAATGTGAGACGGGTGAACAGACTTCCAAGAAGTTGGAAATCACATGTGAAGCAGCAAGCACACCCTTTCAGAAAAAAAAAATTAGGGATGATAGACTCTCATTATACAGCTGCTGGAACCATTCAGTTTCGTGTATAAAGGCTTCATCGTCTCTTAGATTTAGCAAAGAATCGCACCCTGCTGTGTTCTCACCTGATTGATCCCGGAGAGCTACAGACAGCTCAGAAAACCCATGCATGGGATGTTAAAGGCAGAATGCTGCTTAAATTTTGAGATTACTAAACAATGCTTGGCACGCCAAGTGCAGACTGGCCCATATTGAGGTAAAAAGCATCCAAAGAGGATGCTTTGTGTGCACTTGAATAGTGGTTAAATTGAGCTGCATAAGACTGGAAATGACTAGGGAATTGTAGTTCATTGGCCAACAAGTTGCTGTCAATTCTCATTTTCTTTAAGGTCAATCACATCAATAGTCCTGACTACCACTTCGTTCTCCCTCAACTCTCAACTACATCAATAAAGTGCTGTTTATTTATATGCAGTTACCATGAAGCTGCTTTTTGTGCACCTTCTTTGCAGTCATAACTTTGTATTTCTCACTTTCAATCATCCTATGATATTTGTATGTTATGTTCTGTCTGTACCGTATGCAAAACAAAACTTTTCACTGTACTTAGGTGCATGTGACAATAATAAATCAAATCAAATTAAATTAAATCAAATCAAATCCTATAGACAAGGACTCAAACAGAGTCCCAATACAGAGCCACTTTTACTTTCTGGATTCTAGTCCATTCATGTTTGATTCAATCATCACTCCAAAGCTATTTCTTAACCACCATTTAGGACTTTGTCCAATTTATTGGACTCATTTCAAATTTGAGGAAGTTGAGGATTTACAGTCAGCTTGTGTGGTATTGAGTTTTATTATTTGTATTTGTACTAAAATGAACTTCATATCAAGCCCCTATAAAACAATAATTACCACTAGAGACCACAGTAAGCGAAACCACAGATTAACCCTAATCCATCGGATCCCAGGGGATTCACCCGCACATATGATAAGCAGAGGTAGAAGATAAAGGAGAAGTTCCCTATATAAACCAGTTTGCCTACAAACACACTCTATGTTTTAAAAAAAATCCCAAATGAAAACATACCGAAGCAGTACATAGTGAAAAACATCTTTTTTTTTCAATTTGTTCAAACCTTACAATGGTATGACCTTGTAAAACACATTGAAAATTGTTGGGAGTTAGCTCTGCAGTAAATTCAGTTGCTTTAATCAAATATGATACAGTCTGTGATGCTGTTAGTGCAGTTTTTCATGTTTTTGTGCTATACAATGAAATCCTAGAGTATCTTGACAGCCTTAGCAGCTCTAGCTAGGGAAACGGATGAACAAAGAGTTGGATATTCATCAGATTCTTCATGGCCACCAGTGTCATTGGATTCCTCGGCTGCAAACCAGACCACATACATAATTGACTCATCTGTCAGGCTATTGTACAGGCTTTTATTCCTGATGAAGGGCTTTTGCCCAAAACGTCGATTTTGCCTGTCTTCGGATGCTGCCTGAATTGCTGTGCTCTTCCAGCACCACTGATCCAGAATCTGGTTTCCAGCATCTGCAGTCATTGTTTTTACCCCAGTGGATGATGTAGTCCATCATAGCATAGGTTGTCTCTGTTGTAATTTCCATTCTGGACTCCCACAGGCAAGTCCAAAAGAGACTCATTATTGGATTGGTGATCCTCACCCTGTTTGCTTTTCTTCCATTGATACATTTTGTCCACTTCCCTAATCAACTCCTCAAAAATGCTGGAGTTCACGTAAGTGTTTTTGTGAGCCTCATACTATGTGAGTAGTGTCTTGACATTCATGAAGCATTCTTGGATTGTCCTATGACAAGGAACAGCAAGTTTTTCAGTGGCATCCATGTTAGTGCGCACCATAACAGTGACACATTTCTTGTTCTGTTTTCCACCATTACCCATGTCATCTTTAAACATCATCTGGCAAAAGACAGCAAGACAATCCCATTTCATCCACTGTCCATTGATGCATACTCATTCAAGATATGGGCAAGGTATAACAAAGAACTGTGGATGCTGGTGATTTGAAACAAACAGAAATTGCTGAAGAAGCTTAGTAGGTCTGGCAGCATTTGTGGAGATGAAACAGAGTTAATATTTTGAGTCCAGTGTTGTCAGACAAGAGTCACTGGACTCAATATGTTAACTCAGTTTTCCTCTCACAGATATTGCCAGACTTGCTGAGTTCTCCAGAACTTTATGTTTTTGTGATGAGTTATCTTGTTGCTTTGAGAATTGGTTTTAGAAGACAAGGACTTATTTAAAGGGTTAAGTGGAAATGCTCATCTAGGATAAAGAAATAAGAGATGTTCCTTAGGGAACCAAATTTGGGACCATGTTATAGCAGGATTATTCACATAGAGCAGTGAATTAGAATAAATAGGGAATAGAAAATCAATGCTGGGTAATTAAATATGGGTTCTGAATGCAGGTGAGGTTAGAACACTTGCTCATTTTCCATTGTTTTATTTTCATTATTTTTATCAATTTTGAATTATGAGCTGGAAACGACCGGTGGATATTGGGAAATCTTGAGTTGAAAGGAAAGGAACAGACCAAATAAACTTTGTTTGTTTTTGAGGCCAAGCCTGGAGGCTAATTGATCAGAAAGGTTCTACCAGACATAGCGAACCCTGGAAACGGCATCATATTTAAACAGACACCAGGAGTTGTATATTAACGAGATCAATACCTGCGAGTTGGTTCCCAAAGTCTGGAAGAGACACAATGATCAAACAGATGCCAGTTGTTGAAAGGTGATTGAGGTCTTTGGGTGAGTTGATGAATTGATCAGTGTGAAACCAGAATTAAAATTGCTTTTTTGGATTATGTTTTCCGAGAGATGGTTCTGAGACAGCATTAAGATTTGAAAGCTCCCTGCTTGATCTGATACACCAGAATCCAGAAACCCAAAGAGCAGAAAGCATAGTTAGAAATATTGCTGCCTTTGCCTGGGTGAATTGAGAAGGTGACCCTAATCAATGTTTCAGAAAAGCAACCAACAAGTCACCATTTATGCCTGTGAAACAATGCATTGTGAAATCCATTTAATTAGCTGGCCAATTTTGTTATTTTCTTTCATTTATCCCTAAACTGTGTTTGTTTGTCTGTCTCTGTTTTATGTGAATGGGGCTGAAAACAAATATCTTGGGTTTAAAGATGTCAATCAGCTTACCGTGTTGTTCAATGTTGTCCTTGCTAAAGTTACCTTGTAGTTAATAAACTGTTAAGTCTTTTGTTTAAGATACAAAACTGGGCTATGAAAATTAATGATGTGCAAAATCTGGGTTTGGATATTCAAATGTCTGGTTAGGAACTATAGGAGTGACTATTTGGGGGTCTTCGATGGTTTAATATTACTGTGTTGCGAATACAGAGGTGGAAAGGCTGATTCGATTCTGTCTTCTGTCTCCATGTTGTGATAATAAACACAAAAGGCATTTCTTGTTTCAGTATTTCTCACGGTCTGACTATTTTTCCTTTGCCAGCCCCTCATAGATCCACTTGTTCAGACCCAGAATGGTCTTCTGCGTGGCATCAGAGTTCAGCAGAACAATAGAATCACAGACATTTTCCAAGGAATTCCTTATGCTCAGCCACCTATTGGAGAACTTCGTTTCCAAAAGCCAAGACCATTAAACCCGTGGAAAGGTATTAAGGATGCAAGAACATATGGAAATATTTGCATGCAGGACCGGGTGTTTGTAAAGGATGTCCATGGTGATGAGGATTGCCTCTTCCTGAACATATGGATACCTAATGGTGTTCAAGGTAGTGTATAGAAAGGCTACAATTTTACTGTTACATTCCATAAGTAAAAGGAAGGCGAGGTTTACTGGTTTATTTGAGAATTTGTTAATTTCTTACACACTTACTCCAGAGTTTGAATATTTTGATGTCTATTAATTTTAAGAATGGGAAAATGCAATCCTATCAGTTGGTCTTATATAAAACAATGAACAAAATGCTGTCATAAACAGGATCGTGCCAAGTCATTGGATTAATTTGACAGCTTTTGTGATGGCTGTGTTTTGAAAATTGGTGATGTTTCCATTGTGTCTAACAATCAGTTTTCATTCAGACATAATTAGATATTTGGACCAGTCAGGAATGTGAGATGTTTAAGCTTTTTGCCCTACAACTAAGTAGCACCCACTGGTAGCCGATGTGAAAGAAAACAAAATTTTCACTCATCTCAGACTATATGCAAATTTGAGATCGTCACTCAGAAATTAGCACTGCTGCAGCAATTTCAGAAGTTTGTCTGTTTTTTTATTAGAGATTGCATTTGATTCTCTGAACCTTTGGCATAACAGTATCTACGCAGTAATAGTAACTACAATAACATTTTGCAATGTCGGCATGTCAAATGAGCTCACTAGTGGATGTCAAGTGATCAGATCAAGCATAATCAAACGTCAAGATTATGATCAACAAGAATTTTTTTTATAGAATCCCTACAGTGCAGAAACAGATCCTTCAGCCAAAAAAATCCATGCCGACACTCCGAAGAGTAACCCACCCAAACCCATTCCTCTACTACTCTACCTTTACCCCAGACTAATGCATGTAACCTACACATTCCTGAACACTATGAGCAATTTAGCTTGGCCAATTCACCTAACCTGCACATCTTTGGATTGTGGGAGAAAACCAGAGCACTCAGAGGAAACCCGCAGACATGGAGAGAATGCACAAACTCAACACAGACAGTCGCCTGAGGCTGGAATTGAACGTGGGTCCCTAGCACTGTGAGGCAGCAGTGCTAGCCACTGAACCACCGTGCCACTCCAAAGCTAGTTGGTAACACTAGCTTCTCCAAATTGATAGCAATGTAATCTTTTTCCAATGAAAGTTGTGCTTTGAGCGATGGAACTGATTACGTCAGGATAGTATTCAATGTTTACATTATACTCATACTTTAAAAGTACAGGTTGTTTATCCAAAAAGTGTAAATTCAAATTCCATTATGGTAGAGTAAAGAAAATTCAGTTCAAGTATCTGGGAACAAGAGTTGTTACAAATAAAAGAGATGGTGGAGCTGTTGGACTATCACAAAAACAGAACTGGTTCCTTTGATAAGCCATCCTCATTACGTACTACAGCTACAGTGTGATGCCAATCCAACACCAATGTGTGTAGTTGACTTCGCTCCTCTCCAAGGGGTTCCTCTCTCAAGTGCCTTTTAAACTGTTAACACTACCAAGCTCTGAGGGCTACTGAGAATGGACAATACATGGCTCGTTTAAAGTGACCTCAAAATCTAGCAAATATTTATTGAAGAAAAAAAAGTTTCCCTTCACTCTGGAAGATATAGCCCTCTGTAATCAGGAGACAAAACATTCATCAAGGTTGTGATTAAACATTGATGCCTGATCATTGGGGACAGCTACATTTGAATTTTCTTCATAGTTGAGATTACCAGCGGTGTTCCAGCCCTTGCAGGGTGTATGACCATGCTGGCTTATTATGTGCACATTAGCAGCTACAACACATCTCTACCCTTGTGATGTTCCATTAGTTATATCACAGCTAGACTCCTGTCTAATTACAGGAATCAGAGTTTAGGACCATTCCAGGCCTTGATGGAGGTGCAGAGAAATTAACAAGGACAGAACTGGGGTGAACTACTGCAATTACATGGAAAGATTCCCAAGCTGTGATTGATCTCTTTGGAATGGGGAAGGTTAAAAAGGAATGTTAACAGAGGTGTTCAAAATTCTGAGGGGTTTTGATTAAATGAGGAAAAGCTGTTTTCAATGCACCAATAGCCAGAAGACACAGACTTAAGATAATTGGCAAAAGAACCAGGGGCACAAGTGAAACAGCTTTTACATGGTGACTTGTTTTGATCTTGTATGCATTACTTGAAATGCTGGTTGAAGCAGATTAAAAAATACTTTAAAAAGCAAACTGTATAAATATTTGAAGAGAAAAAATGAAGAAGCAGGGAGGTGAGACTAATTGGTTAGCAAATTCTTTCAAAGATATAGCGCAGACAAAATAGGCCAAATGGATTTCTTCTGTAATTTATGATTCTATGATGTTAATTCCTTGTAGTCTACTCAAAATTCACTTGGAAGCAGGAAGGTCAACTTAATGAATCCAAAAGCAATTTCTGGCACCTCCTGATATGGTCTGCCTGTTTTATCTTTCTGCCTGTTTTGATTTAATGTATTTATTTCAGAATTAAGAAGGCACTGTCCCCCAGCCAGTAAGTATCTTTCTGATCATTCTCTCAAATGCGCCATACAAAAGCCTTAAGGAAATGGAGCCAGAGTAAAATGTGCTGAAACCAGTGGAAATATGAGCCTTCCGAATAGCTCAGTAACTCAAATCCTTTTCTGCCAAGTGGAAACACATTTGTTATGTGGTAACCTGAGATCTTTGTGTAGTTCTTTCATTGCTCTGCTTATATTTTTCCAGTCTGTACAAGCTTTTACCTTTTCAACTTTGTATCCCAAAGGGTATAACATCGAGATGAAAGGGATAGTCTTTTATTCAAAAGAGTTCGGAAACTCTGGTTCATGTATATGCCAGATATCTGAGTTTGATGAGGTAATATAAAAACACGTCATTAAATCACAGAAATAACACACAGAGAATGATAAAAATGATAGGCATTATTTTGCTGACCTCTTTTTCCATTGTAAGGATGGTTTTCTTTTAAAGTGTTCCTATTTTTAAGTCACTTAAAAACAAATTGAGACAAATATCATTTATGAACTAATTTGAACTGGAACATATATAAAGTGTAGCAACTATCCTTACAATAAAGCCAATGATTTAATTAAAACGTGCTGAACATTGGGACGGAGGAATTACTTTACACTGAGAAGTTGAAGGAGTTGGGTTTGTTTTCTTTGGGATTGAGGCTTTGAGGTGATCTCATTGAAGAAATTTGACAAAATTGATTCAGGCAAAATGTTCACAAACTGAAAGGTCCCAAGCCTTGGGAGTTAAAATTTCGGAAACTGGAAGGGAAGTCAGCGAGACGTTTTCTAACTAAAAGAAAACAAAAGTGATTTAGAATAAGTCACCAAGAAGGATCAAAGAGAGCAAATTTACGGACAACATTATGAGAATAAAAAATGATAATAATAAAAACGGTCCTTCTGGTTTGTCACCTAACAAAGCTGAAAAATCTGAAGTGAATAATAAACATTGATACTGAGCACATGTTTTACACAAGACAGCAGACCAAGGAGACCAAGGTACATAGGGCACATTCAGAATGATGACAGGGAGTACTTCTTTGCACTTGGAGTAACTATCTAAAGTAAATAACTGGTGAAATTAAGCAAGGGATGCTATAATGTAGTGAGTTCCAACACTGGGAATTTCCCTCTGGGCAAAAGTGAGGACTGCAGATGCTGGAAATCAGCATCTAGAGTAGAGTGGTGCTGGAAAAGCACAGCAGGTCAGGCAGCATCCGAGGAGCAAGGAAATTGACGTTTCGGGCAAAGGCCCTTCATCAGGACTGAAGACAGGGAGCCTTCAGGGTGGAGAGATAAATGGGAGGGGGTGGGGGTGGGGAGAAGGCAGCAAAGAGACAATCTCTACTTCTCTCTGGGTCTCTCACCCATTAGTGATCATAATTTTGGCAGAAATCCCAGGTAGAGGTATCAGCTTAGTTTTAGCCACTGTTGAATGTCTTCCAATCAGAAAAATTGCAGCATTAATTCTGGGTAGGTTTCAATGGAAGGACAAGTGAGATGAGCTGACTGACCTCTCTCATCTGGATTCTGTAATGTTGGCTGTGAAGTCCTGCAAGGAACAGCCACTCCATCATCTTTGCCTTTCCATAGATTGAATGGGAAACAATGACCCTCCCTGTGGAATTGTGAGATACTCACGCCTGATGGGAGTGGAGTGGCAGCTCCTGAATCCAGCCATCTTATTCCTCTAGTAGGATATTGTGAATCAAGCAGGTAACCTCTTCCAATAGTGCAATGCGATATTTTAAGTCAACCTGAAAGGACAGCCCAGGCAGAGTTTAATGCCTCATCAGAATGACAGCATCTGCAACAGTATTGCAATGAAAGGTTCAGCCTAGGTTACAGCCATAAATTCACAACCTTCTGATCTAGTGGTGAGAATGTTTATGCACTGAGGCATAGCAGATACCTAAATACTGCTAAACCACTAGGATTAAAACACATGTTGTAATTATACAAGTAGAATATAAATGGTTAACTTTGTCAGCTGTTTCGGCTTAAGGTGAGGGGGAAAGATTTTAAAAAGACCTGAGTGATGACATTTTCAAGCAGAGGGTAGTACATGTATGGAATGGACTGCCAGAGTAAGTGGAGGTAGCTGGTACAATTACAACATTTAAAGGGCATCTGGATGGATATACAAATAAGAAGGGTTTAGAGTGATATGGGCCAGATGCTGGCAAATGAGGTTAGATTAATTTAGGAAATCTAGTTGACATGTTGGACTGAAGTGTCCATTTCTGTGCTGTACATCTCTATGACTCTATGTTGCTGCCTATTTGCAGAGGCATTAAGGAAGAAATTAGCCGTCATGATTTGGATTCATGGAGGAGCCTTTGCTATTGGAACAGCGCAAGGTATCGGTCTCCTGAATGACACCTCATACGATGGCAATGAGCTGGCCCACCACGGGGATGTCATCATCGTGAGTGTCAACTACCGCCTGGCTGCACTCGGCTTCCTCAGTACTGGGGATAGCAATGGAAGAGGTGATCCCATTTTCTAGAGTACAGCACAAAGACACATTACACTAAATCATGCCACAATGAACACTGATAAATTGGGTATAAATGCTTTATGACAAAGTGTACAGTCAAAAACAATGGCATAAATTTATGCAATGCATTTCACATAGTGAAACATCTCGTAGGAGTGTTATCAATGAGAATTTGACAATGACCCACATAAGGAGTTTTGGTGATGAGTGCCCCAAAGCTTATTCAAGGCGATTGGTTTTAATAAGCAACTGAAGTGAAGATCAGGAGATAGAAAGGTTGAAGAGGGATGGAGTTCTAGGCCTGAGGGAGCTGAAGGCATGGATGCTAACCCTGAGGTAAATGTATTTCAAGGATGAGAAAGAGAACTTTGATCTCCAGCATCTGCAGACTCACTTTCTCCTCGAAGATCAGGAGATAGAAAGGCTGAAGAGGGATGGAGTTCTAGGCCTGAGGGAGCTGAAGGCATGGATGCTAACCCTGAGGTAAATGTATTTCAAGGATGAGAAAGAGATAAGAAATTGGAAGAATGGAGAGATCTCAAAGTTTGTCAAATTCCAGAAGGTAACAGAGTCAAGTCAGGGTGAAGATATAGAGGAATTTAAAAACACAGGTAAGAATTCTAAACTGAGGCATAACCAGACTGGGAGCCACTGTTGGCTGGTGTGTATAGGAATCGATATGTGAAAGGAATTTGGTACTGGTCAGGACATCTGCAATTGAGGTTTTTGATATTTACTGAGAGTATTAGGTGGGAGGATATTAAGGAGAGAGTTGGAGAAATCAAGTTGAAGAGGCATGGATGAGAGTTTCAGCAGCAGGTAGACTGAAACAGGAGTGGGTGGTTACAAATTAGCACAATGCCTTATATCTCTTCCAGTTGAAGGCCACATAAATAAACTGTGGAGAGACGTAAAGGTGGCTGTCAACTTGCATTTATAACCTTTTGGTGAGAGAGATTGAGGTTTCCACTTTTTATGAAGAAATGCTTCTTGACATTTGTTCTGAATGACTTAACTCTGGTGTTATGCCATTTTGATCTGGATTGCTTCAGTTCTTTAAAATGTCCTAAGCACTCTCACGTGATCATGACAACAATTCTAGTTTTCAGAAATTAACTCTTCCAACCTCACTTATGTTTAGATGATTCTGTGCTGACCTCCTGAAAGGCAAGTTTATTTGATCTTGGATTTGGTATTAAGAACTGAACAAGGTATGCCCGTGCAGCCTAAACCTAGCTTTTTATGACATTGTGTAATCATTTATTCCTTTCAATACTATGCTATATGTTATGATCCTAGCTTAAGATAACTCTGAATTAGTCAGATCCCAGAGTAATACCTGACTTGATAGACCATAGGTTTTATTTTTGTAATTTTTTAACCATAATGGTCAGTCATTCAACACGTTCTCAAGAAGCTGATAACAAAAGATCAAGGCTCCTACAATGAGTGAAAATCTTGAAGCATTTTGAACACCAAAAAAACTATTTGAAAATTCTTACTACAAGTATCAGAAATAAAGATTCAATCCTCACAACAACCTCACAGATAACTGAACCTTAGTGAAGGGTCACCCTGTTTCCACTTTAAAGCTCCTTGGTGCATCGGCAAACTGTACGTGATATCTTTATGGCCAGCACTTGCATTTACTCCATGCTATTCCTTAGTCAACACCTTTTCCTCAAACTCTTAAGTAAAGTGTGAACACAGCCCTCTTCTTTCTTAATATGGACCCCTTAAACTCCATATCCACAGCTTTCTGTTTCTGAACTATTTCATTTACTGACATGAAGGAACTTAGGATTTCTTTGAAGTCCAAACTGCTTTGGAGATTGCAAAGATAACGGCACCATTGCTGTAATAGACTTGTTCTCACTGACAACGCCTGCACACAGCCCAAACTTTGGGATGGTTCTCTTTTTCTACATGGAAGCTTATTTCTTTGTCTCCTTGCATTTTCGAACAGCATTATCCTCTTCTTGCATTGTTTTTTAAAGCATTGAATATTCAAAGTTCAAAGTTTTATTAAAGCCTCATTTAAATGCATGTATACATATTTCCAGACAATCCAGTACCACTCATGGACCTCAAAAATTACACTGTGACAATGTCTCCCTTACTAATGCAACAATATAGAAGTGGAAATCAAATTTTAAGGTATTTTGAGAAAATCCAAAGAAGATAGTCACTACCAAATTATGTCTTTACCCATAGAATAGTTAGAACATGGAACCTTTTACCATATTGAGTAGTTAAAATATATATAAAACATATAAAAGAGGTGTATAGAAGTGGAATATAGGTAAATATATGAGTGAGGAAGGACTAAAACTTCATGGTAATAAAGTTAGAAAGAGTAGGTGGGAGAAGACTTGTAGAGCATACATGCTGTCACAGACTAGATCAGCTAAGTTGTCTATTCTCTGTGCTATAAATTCTTTATAATTCTGTGGAACAACTTTACAGAAAACGAATATGGGTAAACCAGGGGCTAAAAGCCAGATCCTAGCTTGCCTTTGACATCACTCATAGATTTAGAACTAGCGATCTTCATCATCAAAGCTCATCCTTTATGTGGAAGTGAGGAACTTCAGCACCTGTGGAAATATACCCTAACATGAGGCATCACCTGTAGACTAGACAGTAGGCAAGAACATTGGAATTTGAAAATTAAAGTCCAATGCTTCTTTTAATCAAATGTAGGTAATTATGGCCTGTGGGACCAACACATGGCCATAGCCTGGGTGAAGAATAATATCGCAAGTTTTGGAGGAAATCCAGAGCTCATCACTCTATTTGGTGAATCTGCTGGAGGTGCCTGTATAAGCATGCATGCATTATCACCAGTCAGCAAAGGGCTCTTCAGGTATCTATGCAACAGCATTTTTTTTAACTTTTTATCCAAGCTTCGGTCACCAGCAACACGCACTGTAATTTTTTTTAAGTTTGCGGTTGATTCATTTAAGTTTGCATTATCTTTAAAGTGAATATTGATCAATATTTCCCCGAAACAATTAAGCGTTAATTTTACAGGAATGCATGTGAACTACCTGGGAGTAACATCATGAGGCACAGGGAACAATTGTATGCTTTATGTTATTGTCTTTGAACACTGTTATTTATTAATTATAAAAATATTGGATTTTGGGGGAGAAAAGGTTGTTTGGTGAACAGTTATAGTCATAGAATCCTACAGCACGGAGACAAGGCCTTTGGCCCAAAATGGTCCATGCCGACCAATATGTCCATTCACGCTAATCCCACTTCCCTGCACTTGGCTCATATCCTCCTAATCCTTTGCTATCCATGTATTTGTCCAAATGCCTATTAAATGTTGAAACTCCAATAAGAACAGGCCCAACCTACTCAACCTCTCCCTCATCAGTCAGTTCCTCCGTACCCAGGATAAGTCGAGTGAACCTTCTCTGGACTGCCTCCGATGCCCAGTCCACCTTTTCTTCGATAAGGGTCCCAAAACTATCCACAATATCCCAGCTGTGGTCTGACTACTGTCGATAAAATGTGGAGCTGGAAAAACCACAGCAGATCAAGCAGCATCAGGCCTGATGAAGGGTCCTGCCTGAAACGTTGACTCTAGTTGAAATGTCAGGAATTGTCCAACCAGGTAAGGAAGAGTTTGTTCACTTTCTAATTAGTCAGAATAGTGGAAAACCATTGGGTGGGTCTATTGTGGACAAAATGTGGGGATGGAGTTGTTAGGACTTGGGAGTAACTTCCAGAAGGTATGTGAATGCAGGTAGCATCTTCCCTCCCTAATTGAATCCTTGGACCTTGGGAATTTCTGGATCCAGCAACTCCTGAGAAGGCCTGATTGCTACTGCGGACCTCTCAGATCTGGATTGGTCTGACACCCAGCTAAGGGAAAAAGCATGTGCCAGAGGTTCCCTTTGGAACATGCCCAGTATCTGAAAACAGCGAAGAAAATCAATTCAATATTACAAATGCTGTTTCAAAGTACAGGTCAGGATTTTCTCTCATCTTATTTCCGTTTCTTTTCGCACCCTCACGTTGCTTCTCCTCCCCCCCACCCCCTCATCAACACCCTCTCCCCTACCCTTTTGATTGCTCTGCAGACGTGCCATTTCAGAGAGTGGTGATGCCCGGGCAATGTGGGCTGTGAATCGAAACCCCCTCCGGAGTGCTCGTCGGGTTGCCCAGGCTGTGGGGTGCCCACTGGAGGATACCGCTGCCATGATGTTTTGCCTCAGGCAGGTGCCTGCTAAAGACATCATACTGGCTGTTCGAGTGACAGAGCTTCTTACTGAAAACAAGATTGTGTTTTTCATTCCATTTGTTCCTACAATTGATGGTAATAATTTTAATAGCAAGCCATGAAAGTATTTAAGGTAGTCAGGAATAAGCAGGGGTGGATTAACACATGAGAAGTAAAAGACTTGTGCCCAGGGTTTTCAGCCAAATATAAAGCCACTACATCAGGGAGCTGAATCACTTAAATATAGAATATTAAGCTCTCAGCTATGGCTCACTGGTAACACGCTCAAAGTCATAAGTTTTGTGTTTCAGTTCAGCTCTAGAGACTTGAGCAGTAAAACTGGGCCAATGTAGCTTTACTGAGGAAGGACTGTAGAACTATTGGGCAAAAGGTTAAACAGCCTTCATAGCTAACAGTGAATATACCATGACATGATTTGAAGATTTACAATAAGGTTTTCCCTGGGTTTTTGGTATTAATCTCTAAGGTCACAATTAAAAGTAATGATTATTTAGTCTTGTTCGTTCATTGGACTATGGTGTGGAGAAATTAGCTGTTGTTTGTCCTGAGTTACATCAGTGTCCACATTTTAAAAGTACTTAATCAGCTGTAAAACATTTGAAAAATCTCAAGATCATGAAGGACACTATACAAACCAAAGCCATTCCTTCTTTGTTGTGATATCATTATCATTATCACTTTGACATTCTATGACCTATTTCTTCTTACTCTTTTATTACTCATTTGTGTGTTAACCATTGGAGGAAGTGGGAGTGTGAATCGGGGAGGTTACTGTGCAGGTATAATGGAAGGATCCCAAATGCTTTTGGTGTCTCCTAATACCTTATTTCGACTAAACCACTCTACTTCAGGGGATGCATCACTGCATTGAGTCCTGGAATAACATTGCTTGAGCCTCTTGCTGTGATTTCCTCATTCACAGAGGTTTCCAGGCTCATCTAACTCAACAACATTCAGTAATGTTGGACAGGAAAGGAGAGAGGTGGATGGGCTATCCCAGCCAACAATGATGGACCATACATTGCAATACATGCACTCACCACTCACCCAGAGCAATGTAGTTTCCCAAGAGAGCTGCAGAATGCTTATAAGAAAACCAAATAAAGAATTTGGGAAACTATTTTCTAGCCGATTAATTGGCGGAGTAAAAACAAAAGCCCCTGACACAAGTGAATATGAGTGGATGAGTATAGTAGGCCGTTTTTATACTTTAGTTTAGCCATCCTTATCATCCAACACTTGAATACAGTTCACACTGACACACGTACCGGGATTTTAAAAGACATCAAAGAGCTGGCAGGGATGCAGGGTGGGTAGGGTTGGAAATAGACTTCTTATTACTTCTGGCATTTAACCAGTGGTAGGAAAGGTGGTGGATGACCCGGCTGCCTAGAGGCAATTGAGACTCTGAAGTGATGGGATTTTTCTGAACAGCTGATGGTTCTTTGTCACGTGGAGATGCTTCCATGTAAAATCTTGTGACTTCCTTACAGATCCTTACATGGTGCCTCCTAACTGGAAGCTCTGTGGATCATTGAATGTACCCTATAAATAAATGCCACCACTGCTCCCCCCAACAACGTCCTTATCGAACACCTTCTCCATTCTCACTGGGGCTTGCCTGAGTGACCGCAATGGCACAGTGGTTAGCACTGCTGCCTCACAGCGCCAGAGACCCGGGTTCAATTCCCGCCTCAGGCGACTGACTGTGTGGAGTTTGCACGTTCTCCCCGTGTCTGCGTGGGTTTCCTCCGGGTGCTCCGGTTTCCTCTCACAGTCACAAAGATGTGCAGGTCAAGTGAATTGGCCATGCTAAATTGCCCATAGTGTTAGGTAAGGGATAAATGTAGGGGTATGGGTGGGTTGCGCTTCGGCAGGGCGGTGTGGACTTGTTGGGCCGAAGGGCATGTTTCCACACTGTAAATAATCTAATCTAATCTAATCCCAAAGTTGGTTCCTGAGCTTGTCTATGATGTTGCACTGGGTCATCTGCAGTACCAGCAGTGGCCATTTCTCCTGGCGGGAGAAATGCTGAGATTAAAAAACTGTCAGCCTCCCATTGTCTGTTGCTCTTGGGAAAGGGTTCTCCTTCCTTAACATTTGCAGCTCATTGGCTGTCTGATTAAAAATGTGGTCAGGACCACTAGAAGCAGCCAAGGTGGGGTCACCCCCTAACTTTCCAGTCCTTGCAAGGGGCCTCTGTTGCCCTGTAAAACCCAGTTGTTAATTCCTCCTTTGTCCAGTCCATATTCACATTCTTTACCAGCTGCCCTGCTTACACAGTGGCAGTGTCAATCCTACTCTCCAGTTCATACTCACACTCGGTCTATCCCGATCCATTTACATTGACACTACATTCACAAAAATTTCAGATTTTCATCTCAGTGATGAGATTAGTGAGTGAGCATCTGTGGTGATAAGAGTTAACGTTCTGAGCCTAATATGGCTCTTCCAGACTCAAAATGTTAACTCTGTTTCTCTTTCCACAGACCTGCAAAGTTTCTTCAGAACTTTCTGATTCTATTTCAGATTCCGAGCCTCTAATGCATTATCTTTTATCATAAAATTGGTGATGGTTGGGGGAAATAAAGGAACACAAGAGAGTGGATTGAGGAAAATATTTTAATGCGGTTAAACTTTTTCTTGTATGGTAGTGAATGCCATTAAACATCCACAATAAACCACTATTTATTTGTAACTTGTGGCCTTGTGTCATAACCTTAGATGTCAGTCAATGGCTCAATGTGCAGCACTCTTCCCACTTAGTCAGACGACTGTACATTCAGAGTCCTGGTCAAGAGTATAAGTGCAAAGCCTGGGGGATGGCACTCTGGAATAGTTCTGAGGGTGTGCAGGGCTGCTGATGAGTAGTACTTCTGTCAGCTACTACTCCAAAGTGTTGTCTGCTTTCTCAGATCGTGACAGATGCTTTGGCAAATCCAAGCCTTTTATTCTTGTTTGACCAGGTAGAATGTTTAACCATTGGGTTATTGGAGGTTACTCCCCACTCATCAACAATTAACTGTCATATTCTTAAAACAAGGAGTCACTCCACTGATTCATCAACATCTCTGTTTTCTTTCTTTTTGGCTTTATTCAATGCATTTATTTCCATAATTCTGATTACAGGTGACTTTCTCCCTGCTGAACCAGAGATGCTGTTTGAGAACAGTAGAGACATTGATTATTTGTTGGGCTGTAACAATGGAGACGGTCATATGTTTGTGGCCACCTGGTTTCCAGGCGTGAATTTTCCTTTTGGAATTAGTCCGGCTAAATTCCGAACAGCGGTGGAAAAGGGTGTGGGTGAGTATTTAATAATTCAGAAATCAAGTTGATTTAATTCAGAAATTATTGTGGACTGTTTCGGATGAACTCAGGGGATATTCCCAGGTTTTTTCACATCATTATTAACCTCATCCCGAATCCTATCAATGCACGAGGTCAATCTCAACAGGTCCCCTTATGAACCTAGTAAAGAATGGAAGGAGCAGATAACTTGGTCAGGGAGGGAATAGGTTATTTTGGCTTGGCTTGGGGGATAGCTCCACTAGGACCTACAAAGTTTCAATCATTCTAACCTGATGACCCCCTTTTCAAACCATATCTGCTGCAAGGTTTTTGACCTAATTTGGTCTGTTCACTAGAGGCATGATATAGTTGAATATAAGCATATCATACTGGGTTACTCTTGCATTTACTATATTTGTTCCAGTCTGTTCTCATGAAGCAGTAAAAAGGATTAGACAGAAGCAAGATTTTGAATTTCATTTTAAAATACATATTATGCATCTGCTAACCCTGTTCTTCCAGGTGGTAAATGTTGCAAGTTTGGAAAATGTTGTCAAACACTTGTACACTTGAATATATCCTGAACTCTGTTGTCCACATTCTAACCCATGCCAAAATAAGTTCACCCACCTTTCTTTGCCTTGCCAATCTAAGTTTTGCACCCAACTGAACAATGCCCCAATTTTAAAAAGTAACATCCTTGTTTTCACAAGTCTCCATAACCTCATCAGCCCTTTCTATCTCAGAAAGGTCCTCTAGCTTTACAACCCTCTAAATGTAACAGCACTTCATTAATGTTTGATTCTTCAGTATCCCTGATGTAAACTCAGCAACATTGATGGTCATGCCTTTCGTTGGTGAAGACTAAAACTCTAGAGTTCCCTCCCCACGTCTTCCCATTTCATCATCTATCTGTCCTAAGATCCCTGTAAGGGTCTTAGACCCTGGAATTTTGATAAGGCATTGGTCCCCTGACATAATAACTCATTATGGAGCTCAATGTTGTTATGATCAATTGATGAGAGTTGAATCAGCTTCCCTATTAGATTAGATTTTTTAGATTACATTACAGTGTGGAAACAGGCCCTTCGGCCCAACAAGTCCACACCGACCCGCCGAAGCGAAACCCACCCATACCCCTACATTTACCCCTTACCTAACACTACGGGCAATTTAGCATGGCCAATTCACCTGACCCTGCACATCTTTGGACTGTGGGAGGAAACCGGAGCACCCGGAGGAAACCCACGCAGACACGGGGAGAACGTGCAAACTCCACACAGTCAGTCGCCTGAGGCGGGAATTGAACCCGGGTCTCAGGCGCTGTGAGGCAGCAGTGCTAACCACTGTGCCACCGTGCCGCCCACATTATTTGCAATAAAGCTTTTGTTTATTTTTAGCACACAGCTATATCATACTTCCATTAAAATTTAGTTAATTAATGTGAAATAAGAAGAAAATTACAAAGTTTCGTTTTAAGGTGAGAGGAGAGAGATTAAAAAAGACAGAGAGGCAATTCTTTTTACACAGAGGATGGTTCACATGTGGAATGAAATTACCAAGAAATGGTGGTTGTGGGTACAATTACAACATTTAAAAGACATTTGGCTAAGTACATGAATACAAAAGTATTGGAGTGATATGTGCCAGGAGTAGGCAGATGGCACTAGTTTAGTTTGGGACTGTGTATGGTGTGGATTGGTTGGATCAAAGGGTCTGTTTCCATGCTGTGTGATTCTATGACTTTAGGAACGAAAGAGGAATTTTATTACTTACTAATGGAAAATAATAAAGATGCAACATTAAGCACACACACATACTGGTATAAAGTTTTAAAATGGCTATGACATCTTGTACAAAAAGGAACATAACAACAACTGCAATATAAACTCACCAGAGACATTAGGTTTTAAACTGAAACCATGATTGGTTTGATTGATGTCCTATATCCCCAGTAGTGGTGAATATTGCAGGTATCTTTGAGTTCTTGGTGAAAAGATATTTGTCCAACCTGCCTTATAATTTTGTTTTTTGACAGGCTGAGAGAAAGCAAGAAAGTATAGACTCTTCCAGTTCTGCAGTTTTAAATCCATTTTTCTCTTGATGCTGTGCCAATGCAGTTGCTTGAAATACAATTCATTTGTGTATTCCCATTTCTGGCTTCATTTTATTTTCCAAACTGGATAATTTACAGGCAACATCTTCATTTCCCAATGTATGAAAATTATCCACAAAGTTGTAAGGATAGCAGGAAATACAGAGCTGAGTTTCAATGCATTTTTGTAAAGATATTAATGTCAGACTGATTATTGCTTATTGATGGTTTCATGTGCTGGCTCAACCTGTGGTCAGCTGATTGCTGCAGCCATTTTATGTCTATTTTATTTTCCCTTTTTAAAAACCATTTTAGTCCATGAAGGTCCCAGGTATTAAAATCAAACAGTGGAAGTAAAATTGATAGTCCATATTTTATCACTTTCATAACAATGTCAAATTGTATTTGATAATAATCCTGTGTAACACCTTTGGACAATTGACTACATTAAGGGCACAATATAGATACAAAATACATAGACAAAATACTGCACATGTTGGAAATCCAAAATTATACAGACAATATTGGAAATACACAGCAAGTCTGGCTGTCGAGTAAAAATTAGGTTAATCTTCCAGGTCTGTTGTGCTTCACATGTTGCAGGTTCTTTGGGAGAGGCTGCAGTGGAGTCAGCTATATTTGAGTACACCGACTGGGAGAATCCAACACAGCTTTCCAGAAGGCAGGGTTTGTCACAACTATACACAGATTTTGAATTTTGCAGCCCAGCATTCAGCTCTGCGCAGAAGCACATAATGATCAGCAGGTAAGAAAGTCACAAAGAGCAACCCTGGAAAAACATAAGTCAATGGAAAATGGGGGAAACCTTTCCACTGGTCAAAGTCACATATAGTGCAAAGGAAGGTGGTTGTTGATGTAAGAGGCTAATTATTGTGTAAATTCTCAGGATAGTGGCCCTAGGACCAACAGTCCTCTAGTGCCTCATCCATGACCCTAGTTCCATCATAAAGCCAGTGGTGGAAATGTCTGATGATGAGTATGCAATGTTAAGCCCATTTGTGACTCTCAAAATGCTGAAACAATCCCTGTCCAAATGCAGTAAAGTCTGAACAGAGTCCCACTGTAGCTGCTATATTGGAAAGTAACATTTGCAGCAAACAGAGTACCAGGAATGAGGATCTCCAACAAGTGGGAGTCTAACCATACCTACTTGACATTTAAAGGCATTACAATCTCTGGCTCTCCAGTTACCAACATGCAGGTGATATCATTGATCAGAGACTTAGATATCAGATAATTGGGGAAGTCCTAACACACTGATGGCTAACAGCTGGTTGCATATAGTTGATAATCCCTTGAGTTTAGAATGTTGAGAGCTGATATGATCAAAGTGATAACATTTTGAAGGGCTTTGATAGACTACATACAGGGGAACTATTTTGTTTCTCAGAGAATCACATGAAAGAGATATTGGCTTTAAAAAAACCTCGGCCATTCTGGATGGAAAAGCAGAAACAAATGTTCACACCACTGTCATGGAAATTTAGGGAATTGTCCCTCAAAGGCTGTGGATACCTGGGTAAATTGCAGCTTTCAAGACTAAGATTGATAGAGTTTGTTTACTTAAGTACATCAAGGCATATGAAGCATAGATGTTAAATAGGGATAGAAATCAGCCATGATCTGTATGAATGGTGAAATAGGCCCAAGGTGCTTAAAATACCTGCTCCTGTTTGTTATGTTCCTATATTTTGGCCAAACGTCTTTATTATTGTGTTCAAATCATCTTGTAATAAAGCCCAACCTTTTGCCTTCCTAATTATTTTTCTGTCCCTGCATGCTAATTTTCTGTCCTCTTTATATGAGTACATCCAAGCTCCTCAAAGATGAATATTTGCAAGTTTTATGCCTCTCAAAAAACTCTGCTTTTCTATTCTCATTCTCACAAAAAAGGGCATACCCTCATACTTCCCAACATTATACATTATCTGCCACTTTGTTACATATACAAACCTGTCTGTTTCTCTTTGTAGCATCTTTGTGCCCTCCTCGCAGTTTATGTTTCCACTTAGCTTTGTACAACCAACAAATCTAACTGCATTACTCTTGGTCTTTTCATCTAAGTTATCTCTCCAGGGAGATAACTTTAACTACCTGTTAAAGGGAGGAAGCACCAGCCTTTCACCCTTCTTATGGTTCACATGACCAACTCATCCTTTCAAACCACCTTTACAGAAGTTGGCTTCATGAGCTGTATATGTCCATGTGTTAGACAGCCCACCTAGTAAAATATTCCAGAGATTTCTCCAATTCTCACATTTGTACAATACATATTCCTTCAGTCCTCCACTGAAAACTGTCTTTTTAGCTATTTGGAGGAATAGGGGACTATGGAGACAAAGTGCAAATGTACCATTGAGATAAAAGACCTTATAGAATAATGGTTAGAGATAAAAAAAAACTGTAGATGCTGGAATCCAAAGTAGACAGGCAAGAGGCTGGAAGAATACAGCAAGCCAGGCAGCATCAGGAGGTTACACCTAAAACATCGACTTCTGCACCTCCTGATGCTGCCTTGCTTGCTGTGTTCTTCCAGCCTCCTGCCTGTCCAGTTATAACATAGTGGAGCAGTCTGAGAAACAATATTAGATTAATGATTAGATTAGATTACTTACAGTGTGGAAACAGGCCCTTCGGCCCAACAAGTCCACACCGACCCTCTAAAGCGCAACCCACCCAGACCCATTCCCCTACATTTATCCCTTCACCTAACTCTACGGGCAATTTAACATGACCAATTCACCTAACCTACACATTTTGGGACTGTGGGAGGAAACCGGAGCAAACCCACACAGACACGGGGAGAATGTGCAAACTCCACACAGACAGTCGCCTGAGGCGGGAATTGAACCCGGGTCTCTGGCACTGTGAGGCAGCAGCGTTAACCACTGTGCCACCGTGCTGCCCACAATATAGTCTACACCTACTCCTATTTGTTAAATTCTAAGACTCAGGCTCTAAATGCTGATATTCCCTCATTCTACCCTTCTCTCCTCTTTTAAGTTGCTTCTTAAAACCTAGCTGTTAAGTCAGACATTTCGTCACTAGCCCTAATATCTCCTTCTTTGGCTCATTGTTCATTTTTATGCTGTGGTTATGCCCTCGTGGAGCATGTTGGAATATTTTACTATTTTAGACATGCTGTATAAATGTAAACATTATACTTTACAGTACTGAATAACAGCCCATTTTATCCAAAACACTGATCCTTCTGTTTCTTTCAATCTGAATTACTTAACTAGCTTTCCCATCTACACAATCACTCACCCACTCCATCTGACAGAGAGGTCCATACTCTTATCACTATTTGAGTAAAGACTTGGTGTTGCTATTAAGGGTAGTGAAATATTCTCTTTTATGCTTAGAGAGCTAAAGTATAAGCACTGGAAGCATTGCAGTAGATATGCAAAACTTCAGTTCAAACACATCTGGAGTACCACACTTTGAAAGGATAGATTGACATTGGAAGGAGAGCAGAGAATATTTGCTAGATGGTCACCAAAGCCCCAAGGATTAACTTATGGGAAAATATATAAAACAGATTTATATTCTTAGAAATTTAATGGTAAAAGGGTGATTGATTGAATGATGCTTTTAGGATTTTAGATGGAACTGGTAGGTCTGACAGAAATTTTCTTTTGCTGAATTGAAGACAAGAGAACATAGCCTTTAACATCAGACTTCGACCAGAAAGGGGAGAAGTTAGGAAACACTTCTTTACGCTAAGAGTGATACATGTGTTAGTAGAAGAATGCTGCTCCAATTAACCATTTCATGACTGTGTTTAAGAACCTATTTGGGTTCACAGTGTTGGAGGAACAATGACCATTAAGTCCTTAAGAAATGTCTGACTAAACAGGTAGGTTTTAAGAGGCAACTTAAAAGAGGAGAAAAGGGTAGAATGAGGGAATATCAGCATTTAGAGCCTGAGTATTAGAAAATAACATATAGGAGCAGGTGTAGACTATATTGTTTCTCAAACTGCTCCACTATTTTATAAGGAGAGGCTCATATCTTGCATTATAGCAATTTGCTACAAGTTACATTAACTGATTAGACATTGTTACTGAAACTATTAGGATACATAGATGACACATCTGTTTGCTTCAAAATCTAAAGCTATTCTTCTGATTTCATAGCTAAGACTGATCTGTGATATCATCAGATTGGGTGGAGCTTGATGCAGCCCCCAACATTAATCCTTTCAGAGCAATTACCGGCACTTTATCAACAAAAAGTGTTAAACTGTTTGTCATGAAAAGCAGTAAGCAGTCACTCAATTAATAAATCTAAATCTGTTCTCAAAACATTTTTACTGACCAACTGTATTATGAATACACAGCCTGGGCAAATGGATGGAATTAGGATAATTCTCACTGAATCTAGAACAGTCTCAAAAGGGATAAATGTTCCTTTGCCCCTAATGAGATCTGGAAATATTCCCTCAAACATTGTTGTGATGGGGTGAATTGTAAGTTTTCCAAAATAAAATCATTAGATTCCTGCTGGGCGTAAAGATGAGCAATAGTGAATCAGATGGTAGATGTAAAATACAGAACTTTCATGATCTAACTGAATTGTGAACAGGCTTGAGGGGCCAAATGGACCTCCTCCTGTTCCAACGTTTTTATTTCTATATTCTTATGTTGTTGAAAACATTGAATTACAGTTGCAAGGATAAAGTTTGCATTAACACAAAGCATCATTTTTCTATACAGAAGTGTCAGTCAAACATATGCTTACCAGTTCTCATACCCATCCAAGATGCCGAATGCAATCTGGCCAGAATGGATTGGTGCCCTTCATACAGAAGAGCTACCATTTGTGTTTGGCAGACCATTTTCCAAGCCAAAATCCTACAATGAGCAGGAGAGGAATCTGAGCCAAGCAATGATGATGTACTGGACCAACTTTGCGAGAACAGGGTAAGTGGAAAGAAGCAAGTAAATACGTGCAGAACGTGTCCAGTGGTGACATGACAAAGCTGGACTCATCCATGCTGGAAATGGTGTAGTTGGGGGGAGTTCAACACATAACAGTGTGAGATCCTGGAAAAGAAATGGTTTAGTGGTTCTAACATTCAAATGTGGAACCTTATATCGGTTAAGCTTAAACTCAATTACTTTAGGTACATGTCCTACAAAACAGGTTTTTACTGTTTATGAATTGAAAATGGGAACTGTAAAACTTTGATAAGTGGTTCAATGTGAACATCACTAATCCCAAGTCCCTTTATTCCATCACACAGACAATTCAGTAAAAACTTTTAAAGGCATTGTTGTCAAGTAACTGAGTTGCCAAACCTCTAGAATTGTCCTGGAAACTTTAGGAATTGAAGATTAGAATCAGAAACAGTGGTGCACAAAGATTCAGAAGTTAGCATCACATATGGATGATAGAATAAATGTGTTTTGCTTTCATTTTCCTTGAACATATTTTGTTAATCATTATTTTAAAAAGTAGTTTGGAGATGGGAAATAAATGTTATTTGACCAAACTGGATAATCGGAAATTGTGTGATTAAATCTCCAGGAATATGCCAAGCCAGAGCTGGCAACTTGCCAGCATCCTTGTATCCAAAATACACTGCAGGTGCTCACTTAGGGTCCTTGGACGGCATGTTCCAAACCCATGACTTCTACTACCTAGAAGGACAAGGACTGCAGTTGTCATGGAACAGAAGAATCATGGAACTGGTCTGGCACGGAAAGAAACCATTTGGCTCACTGTTTGTGCTCAGATCTCTTTGACTTAGTGTCAATCTTTTACCTTTTTCTTATAACCTTGTACATTGTTTCTTTTTCACTAATCATCTAAACGCTCTCTTGACTGCTTCAATTGAACATGCCTTCACCACAGTTCAAGGTAGTGTTTTTAGACCGTAACTAATAATTTCAAATTACTCTCTTCCATGCCTGACATGGAACTATACTACCATTCCTTCATTGTCCCCAGGTCAAAATCTCCTTGTCATAGCACTGCAGACATACCTGAATGATTTGGACTGCAATAGTTGAAGAAAGTATCTCACCACCACCTTCTTAAGGGCATTAAGGATGGGTAACAGTGGCTGACCAGCAATGCCCACATTCAGTGAAATAATTTAAGAAAAAATATCAAGAGAACATATAGCATAATTTTCTTTTCTTCTCAACTCTGGGAGACGTTAGGTTAATTTTAGCCATTTCATCTCTGCCACTGCACAGCTTGAATTTAGTTAATTCAGCATAGATCAGTTTGATACCTTTTAAATTCACATCAGGAAGCATCATTCTGCATTAAGCTTTGCCTACAAACCAGACACCATTCTTTACTGAGACAATGGATGGGTCTTTCATCTTTTGTTCTTACTAGCTTCATTGAGTAATCAGGCAGTTGGCAAAAATGTTATTCTGGTTTTATATTCTAAACTGGCAGATATTAAAAATAATAGGAATTAAACTTTTTTAAACAACAAGAACTATTAAGAACTGTATCACATCAATGATTTCTTTTTTTAACAAGGACCAGAATTTTTATTTGGTGAATGAAGGAGAAATATGAATTAGATTTAATGTTTGGACCTTTAGAGATTCAGATGGTGTAATTCTAGAGGTGAATGATCTTAGTAGAAGTATATGTAGATAAAACAGAAATTTGTTTTCCTTATTGTTGAGTGATAGGATAATGATATAGTGATGGAGGAACAGTTTAATTAACTGTTTGTGTAATTGCTTGTGCTGTGTAATTTAACAAGTGAAATAATTGAGAATTAACAAACCTGTCATTAAAAAAATTGTTCTTTCCAAATCTTTGCTTTTTAGAATGGAAATGTGATTGGCTCCCTAATCACACTGAATTGCTGCATTTTACAATGAAACTGCAGCCACAAATTTTAATGCACCACAAGGTATCTTTTAATATTTTGTAATGACTAGGTTCTCAGGTAGATGCAGTATTAGATGGAGCTGGGGAAACACCAAACACAACCACAATGAACAGAACAGGAGACTTCCATTATTCATAAATTCAGCAATATCGCTTTTATAACAGATGCCAGTCTCCACATCCAACATCAACTTGGTCTATTTTGGAGCCATTTCAGACATGAATATTTTGTTGAATTGACAGAGGGACATTTCTGATTATCTTTAGTACCTTTTCACTTTTAGATCTGTAACTACCTTGAATCTTTATCAAACTATTTTGTTTGCTTCAAACCAAGATGTTTGGGGTTTGGTTTAGTTCTGGATTCTTCTTAAGACATCTTTGCAGTCAAAGAGTTTTGCATTTTACAATAAAACCTTTTTAAATTGTCTACAGAAAGGACACCAAATCAGTTAGCTGGATATTTGACAGCTCGTGTTTGTTCAGATACTTCTATTTATAAATTAAAGTGCTGTCTTCAATTGCTTGCAAAGGCCCAGTCATAGCCTGAACAGAGTGTGTGACTTGCAGAGGAACCTGGAGATGATGATGCTACTTCTGGGTCATAGTGGTCACAAGTTTGGAAGATGCTGTAAAAGTAACCTTGGCAGGTTGATGTGGTGTATTCTGTGTTGTATGCTCATCGCACTCATCACAGCCACAGTGCACTGGTAATAGAAGGTTCAGATTTTTAAGGCTCATATGTGATAGACAGTAATGTTGTTTCCTTTCCACTTTTAACACTGGATTTGCTAAGATAATGCAATTGCTTAATCAGGAATAAAACTTCAGTGTATCTTTTTGAATGAAAATATTTTCTCAATCAATTCCTATTCATTTTATCCAGCGGATCTCCCTCAGAGTGTTGCTGTAAAGGTTGATTCCATTTGGTGAGAAAATCATCACATTGTTTAAGTTTCAAAAAATTATCACTTTTTCTCTCTGTAATAGAAATCCAAACCATCCTCAATCAGTTCCTGTCATCTGGCCAGAGCACAGCATTGAGAAGCATTATATTGAGCTGAATGCAAACCTCAACCAAGAATCTGTGGGCAGCAACCTCAGAGCAAAGTAAGACCGCAGTCTCCATGTTTCTGTCTTATAACATGACTTGTCCAAATACACACAGCATCTGTTTATTTGCTTTTTTGTGTATAATAGGCAGTTTGCAATGTGGAATGAGCTGATCTCGAAGATGGTTACCAGAAACATTGACTGTCTTCAGGACCAGATCCCGCCTCTGAATGGGACGACCCCACCAGTACACCCACCAATTGTCACAGTTCAGCAAGGTCAAGTAAAAGGTACGAAGCCAGCATTCAAAGCGCTCACAGTAACAAAATGACACAATGTACTGAGAATAATTACAATGAAAATACCGACTTTCAAGCACAGTCTCCAATAATGATCGCAGAAATCTATAAAATTCTAACAGGATTAGACAGGGTAAATGCAGGAAGGATGCTCGCAATAACTGGGGAGTCCAGAAACAGAGGTCATAATCTAAGGACATGGGTAGGCCATTTAAGATGAGGAGTCATTTTTTTCACCCAGAGAGGTGAGCATGTGAAGTTTTATGTCACAGGAAACGATTGAGTCCAAAACATTGGATGTTTTCAAGAAGGAGTTCGAAGTATTTGATTTATTTATTGTCATGTGTATCTTGTTACAAAATAGAGTAAAAAGTGTTGTATGGTGTCGCCACTCCCCGATGCCATCTTATAACACAGAAAAATAAACATTGAATATAAAGGCAAAAAATGAAGAAATAAAGAAAGTGTCCAACGTAACAGTCCCTCTTGTTAAGTGCTGCATCGTGGGTCATGGGTCTGGTGGCCAGGCATGAGTTCCTGTCTCTGAGTTGCTGCTGAAACAAATGTCACCATTCTTTGGTGCCATCTCGCCTTAATGGACACCCTTGCTGGACCTTTCAATGCAGACACCACCAAATCTGCCACGTATCACACTGGCCCAAACTCAACTCCACGACCATCATGAGTCTGTTTTGGGCCCACCTCACCAATGCACTGGGCCCAAACTCATACTGGGCCCAAACTCATCTCTGCCTCCATGAATCTGCACTGGACACATTACACCAGGGACCCAAACTTACCTCCGACTCCACCACCACAAGAGTTCACACTGCGGGGCCTACTTGAGTCCGCGCTGCTGGTCTGACTTGAGTTTGTGCTGCTAGGCCTACCTGAGTCTGTACTGCTGGGCTTACTCGAGTCCGTGCTGCTGGGCCTATTTGAGTATAATACTGGCCTACTTGAATCCGTACTGCTGGCCTACTTGAGACTGTGCTGCTGGGCCTACTTGAGTCCACATTTCTGGGCCTACTCGAGTCCACGGTGCTGGCCTTGCTCCAGTCTATGCTGCTGCTCCCACGTGCTCCTGCCGATGTCGTCACCAAGATTGAGCTCTTCACCAATAGGTAGGTAAAATAAAATAAAAAAGGAAAAATGAGAGAAGAGAAAAATGAAAGAAAAGAAGCGAAAAGATAAGTGGATGGAGCAGACAAGCCCCTGGATCAGAAACCCTAGTCCACCGTCATCTTATTGGAAGCCAGGATTTATAGTTCTTAGGGGTAAAAGGATCAAAGGTGTGGGGAGAAAGTGGAAACAGAATTCTGAGTTGGATGATCAGCCCTGATCATATTGAACGGCAGAGCAAGCTTCAACAGACAAATGATCCACTCTTACTCCTATTTTCTGCGTTTCTATGTCACTTGGCACTGCATTCCAGGCTTCCATTAGTCATTCTTTGAACAAGTTTTTCCTCCAATTACTTTTGCAACTGCTACTAATTAAGTTGAGTCTGTGCTCTCTCATTCCCGTTTACTTTCCATAAGTGGGAATATTGTCTCTGTATATATTCTGGTGTTCTTCCTGGTGTCATGGCTCATCCCTCAATTGACAGTATCAAACAGATCATCTGTTAATGATTGCATTGCTCTTAGTAAAATCTTGATATGTGAAAACTGATTGCCACCTTTTTCTGATAATTTGTGGGAGATGAACATTGCATACTTGAAATAGAGTCAATGAAATAAAGATTAAGGGACATTTGCATTTATATAGCACCGTCAATGATGCAAGGATGGCCGGAAATAATTTACAGCCATTGTAGGACCTTTACAGTATAATCACTGTTAGAACATATACACAGAAAGTGAACTAAATGGCCAGCTCATCTGTTTGAAGATATTGGTTTCTGGGTGAATGTTGTCCAGTTGTTGCTGTCCAACAAATTCCAAGTTCTTCTTCAAATAATGCTGTGGGATCTTTTACAGCTACCTGAGAGCAATGTTGGATCAGCCATGATTCTATTGAATGGCTGAGCAGGCTGGAGAGGCTGAACTACCTACTCCTATTCCTATTTTTTTATGGTCTTATTTAGCTTCTTCAGAAATATAGTACTTCGGATGGTGCAGCACTGTTTCAGTACTGCATTGAAATGTCACCTTAGACTACATACTCAAGTCTCTAAAGTGGGTTTAAACCCATGACCCTCTGATTTAGAAAACACCAGTCTGCACAGAGGAGAAGAGCTGCATATGGGTACTTGTTGCAACTGAAGATTCATTACAAATTCCCATGTAATACAATTGCACATACACGCTTCACCTAGAGAAGGAACAGGGAGTGAAACTAGACTAGCAAAGAAGCTTCAGAGGAAATGGATCCAGTTAATTATTCAGAGTCCCTGGTGCAACTTAAAACAGCAATGATGTGCTCATTACCTCTTAAATATGCAGAGAGCAGCTGACTCTGTTTAAGGACATTTTCAAAATAAATATGCAAAGATTAAAGCTGATAAAATATTTTGGTTTATTGTTAGTAGTGAATGTTTATATCCTTTGAGGTTTCTGACTTCCACACCAAGTATCACAATTCCACTTTTAGTTCAGTCTCAAGGTCATGAGTTTCTTTGTGGCTATCAAAATAAGTCCTTGTAGCCACACTTCATGATAAAACCTAAAGCCTGAAGATTGACACTGAGTCACAAACTTTGGCACTTAATTATTTTGTGGATTCCGGAATAGGTTGGGACCATGTTGGAGTTGTGATGGGGGAGAGACAGAGAACAGGGCATATTTTTGTCCAAAAACAGAAATTGCTGGTAAAACTCAGCACATCTGACAGCATCTATGGAGAGAAAACATTTGACATTTCGAGTCCACTGAAGTTCTTCTTCTAAACCGAACTCGAAATGTTGGCTAGCACGGTGGCTCAGTGGTTCACACTGCTGTCTCATTGTGTCAGGGACTCAGGTTTGATTCCAGCTTCAGGCGACTGTCTATGTGGAGTTTGTACATTCTCCCCGTGTCTGCATGGGTTCCTCTGGGTGCTCCGGTTTCCTCCCACAGTCCAAAGATGTGCAGGTTAGGTGAATTGGCCATGCTAAATTGCCCACAGTGTTCAGGGATATGTAGGTTAGGTGCATTTGTCAGGGGAAATGGGGAATGGGTTTGGGCGGGTTACTCTTCACTGGGTCAGTGTGGACTTGTTGGGCCAAATGGCCTGTTCCCACACTGTACAGATTTCTGTTCACAGATGCTGCCAGACTTGCTGAGTTTCTCCAGCAATTTCTACATTAAACTTCAGCTCTCCAGCATTTGCAGTCCTTTGTTTTATTCTGCTTCTGCCCCTCTCTTCAGCAGAGAATGCTACATGATGGAAGACTAAAGAAAAGGCAAAAACAAAGCTTGAGCTGCAAAGCATGCATCAATGGTTAGCCAAAACAACTATCCTGAAATAACAGTTGAACAGTGATTAAGACTGTCTCCTGGCACGAGTATGGAATGAGGAAATTTAAATTATCTTGACTTCGTTCATTCACAAATTGAGAGAGCGAGAGAGAGAGAGAGACAGTGAGGTACAAAGATTGAGCACCATTGGAGGTTTTGTGGCCAATTGAAACATGCAGAATGCCAATGAGCTATAGAGGCCAGAAACCCATAGTCTGAGACTGCACACTGCATATGACATCAGTGCCCAGTATTATTCAGCCAGAAGAATTCATTAATAATTTCAACTTCCATTCGCTGACCACCCCTGCTGTGAGGGGACATCAGTTCAAAACAGAATTAGATGTGCTGCCTGCTTCACTGTGATCAAAGGAGTTTTTCAATGCTTACATTTTTGGCTCAGAATTGTTAATTTATTGAACCACCAGAGCTTTGTGGAACCAACTACAACAATAAATTGCATTTATGTAGTACCTTCCATGTCACAAAACATTACAAGGACCTTCACAGGAGCATAACCCAACAAAAAAAAATGATGCCAAGACGACACTAGGGTAGGCAACTGAAAGCTTGATCAAAGCCAAAGGTTTTAGGAGCATCGCAAAGGAGGAGACAGAGCCAGAGTCATAGAGTCATAGAGATGTACAGCATGGAAACAAACCCTTCTGTCCAACTCATCCTTGCCGACCAGATATCCCAACTCATCCTAGTCCCACCTGCCAGCACCTGGCCCATATCCCTCCAAACCCTTCCTATTTATATACCCATCCAAATGCCTCTTAAATGTTGCAATTGTACCAGCCTCCACCACTTCCTCTGGCAGCTCATTCCATACATGTACCACCCTCTGTGTGAAAAAGTTGCCCCTTAGGTCTCTTTTATATCTTTCCCGTCTCACCCTAAACCTATGCCCTCTAGTTCTGGACTTCCCGACCCCAGGGAAAAGATATTGTCTATTTACTCTATCCATGCCCCTCACAATTTTGTAAACCTCAATAAGGTCACCCCTCAGCCCCCGACGCTCCAGGGAAAACAGCCACAGACTGTTCAGAGAGGCAAAGAATTTTGAGAGGAAATTCCCAAGTTTAGTACCTCGATAGCTGAAAGCATGGCCACCAATGAAGAAGTGAAGGAAATCAGGGATACCGAAGGAAACAGGCGAAACTGGAAGGAAGGTAGAGGATAACAGCTTAAGTTAATTAACAGCAGGAAATACCGAACAAAGGAGGAAATACAAAAGTATCTGCTTATGTTCTCATGGGCATCCCACCTGCCAGAAGCATTAAACAACAGGCAAATGAATGTGGTTTAAATTTCTTTCCACAGTCTTGAGTTCATAATGCAAGCCAGCACCTGAGTGCAGTTCTCAGGGAAAGCTGCATTACTGTGACACTCTCTTGGGGATAGATATTAAACCAAGATCCTAGTTGACCTTTCCACGGGACATAAACGATTCCATGATAATAACTTGAAGAAGTGCAGGGGAGTTTTCTCTCTATGTCCTAACCATCTAATAAATCTCTCAACCAGCAGATTTTCTGATCATTACAACACAATCACATTTGGGATCTTGCTGTGCACAAGTTGGCCACAGTGTTTCCCACATTACTGCAGTGACTACGGTCCAAAAGTATTTCATGAACCGTCAACAGCTGAGGGGCATGCTGAGGCCATGACAGGTGCTACATAAATGCAAGTCTTCCCCCATTACAAATTTGGACCCCTCGTGGGTCCATTGGGATGAGCATGTCAGCTAAATGAAGCACTCTTTAGATAAAGAAAACTGAAAATATCAAAGCCTGTGACCTTCATTCTGACTGGCAGGGATGAGTGGTTTCCTGCCTCGTAGCCACTGAGACTGGGACAAAAATAAATGTCTGTTCAGGTAGGTTTACTTGTCGACTGACTGAGGTAAGGCTTTGAATGATAGCCAGCTAGATAAAAGGCCAGTAGACAAACTGGCAGGAATATTTCAGAAGTCCATACTAATTCTCGTCCAAACAAAATAAACTCAGCCAGAGTATGCTCAAGGCAGAATATGTAAAGAAAATTCTAGATCTGGCCTGGCATATTTTCAGTTTGTTGCTACCATGTTTTAAATTGCTCAAAATATGAAACTTGTTAATGTTGCCTTTCAAACTGGTCTAAAAGATATTTGTTTATTATCAGTGATTGAACATACAAAATGTTGTGTCAAATGTCAATTAGTTAAAGGGCAGTTTTCAAAAGTAGGTCGCACTCTCCAGGCTGGGACTGATTCAAATGATAGAGCATCACTCTCTGTCTAAGGATCTGGCTTTGGCAAATCAAAGTGTGTTTTTGTGACCTGGTTCACTTTTCTCTCTTTCCGGATTGGTATACAATGGTTTGTCTGTTTCTGAAATAATAAGGCCTCTGAAATATTAATTCGTTCAATTGAAAATAGCTGAGGGAATTTTTAAAAAAATATATAAATTACTAAGTACTTCCAGTGCATAGATTTCGGTCCCATTTCAGAGACACTGACACATAATCCAGGCTGGCACTCCAGTGCACCGCTGAGGAAGTGCCGCACTGTCCGACATGCTAATTTTCAGGTGAGAGATTAGATCGAGGTTCCGATCCGACCTCTTGGGTAGACAAAAGACATTCCATGACAAAGAAGGTTCTCCCCAGTGCCTTGGTCAAAATTTAATATGCATAAATCACAAGATCAAATTATCTGGGTAATATCTCAGTGCTGTTTTGTGGAACTTATGATGTGCGAATAGGCTGCTTTGTTTTCTATATTACAACAACACTTCTTTGCTGGTAAAGAATGTGAGATGCTAAGGCCATTAAAAGTGGCATAAATGTACCTTCTTTCTTGGAAAATTCAACAATTTTATGGTTTATTTTCATGCAAAATAGATCTGAAAAGCTGGAAACTGAAAGTGCAGGACAGAACTCAGAATCTGCAACAACAAATCCTTACCTCCTATTGAGATAAACATTTCACAGCGTCAGTATTTCATCTATATTCAAGACATAACTATTAAATGGAAGTATAAGTGCTCATATGTCCATCTAAGTGTTACATACAAACAAGGAGCAAGAATAAGTCACTCAGCCTTTTCAGCCTGCACCTTCAATCAATAAGACCATGGTTGAAAGGATTTTAACTCATCTCAACATTCCTGCATATCCCCAACAATCTTTCATCTGCCTTGGTAATCAAGAATCTATCTATTTCTGCCTAAAAATAGTAAAAGATTCTAGATCCAATGTTGAAATCAATAATACAGTATTTGAGTTCATTTTAATATTAATGCTGCATCTGTACGTGATGGGGCTTCATGTTTTGCCAAAAGCAGGGAACAGCAAAAGATGGATGATGTCTGCAGCTGTAAATTCCCTTAGTCCTATAAAAAAATTTCTTGATTCTTCAGCCCTACACTGGGAGCGTCAGACTAGAACATGGGCTTAGTTCTTTATAGTGCAACATCCACCATAACGTTTTTACTGATATGAGCATGCTATTCATTGAGCTAAAGTTCACACTTATGGAAAAAAAGTTTGGAAAACTTCCATTGCATAGTGCAATGAGTTGCAGTTGGCTGTCCATCAGGTGGAACATGGCATATATTCAGAATCATGAACTTCTTCCGTGTGTCTTCATGTAGTTGAACAGACAGATTTTTCAGCCCACAGACTTCTGCATATATGGGCTAGGCCAATGTAATGGTGTGCACACTCTAGTTCTAATCATGCTCGTAATCATGAACCTCTCTGCAATTCTTTCTTAAGGTTTCAATGTTCAAGATTTCTTAGGAGGATTCCTGCAAGTTTTTTTGAAAATTCCTTATGCCTCCCCACCAGTTGGAGGTCTCCGATTCAAGGTAAGTCTCCGAATTGACCACTGCCATCACTGCTGTGTCATTCTGAAATGGTCCCTTCAGTTTTCTTCCTTTTTCTACAAGAAAATAAGCAATGGTGGCTCAGTGGTTAGCACTGCTGCCTCACAGCAGCCAGGACCTGGGTTTGATTCCAGCCTCTGGGGACTGTGTGGAGTTTGCACATTCTCCCTGTGTCTGCATGGGTTTCCTCCCACAGTCCAAAGATGTGCAAGTTAGGTGAATTGGCCATGCTAAATTGCCCATAGTGTTCAGGGATGTGTAGGTTAGATGCATTAGCCGCAGTTGAATACAGGATAATAGGGTAAGGGAATAGGTCTGGATGGGTTACTCTTCGGAGGGTCAGTGTGGACTTGTTGGGCCCAAGGGTCTGTTCCCACACTGTAGGGATTCTGTGCGAACCCAAGGGGTTTACATCCTCATGACAACGTCAAGAAATAATTAGCGTTTTCTTCAGAATCTCTAAAAACATAACTGATTAGCCTCTTTCAAATTTGAACCTTATTGGCATCTATATCATTGTTTAATTATTTTTATCTTTCATTAGTGATTTATCAAAGGTCAGTTTTATTATGAGCTTTTCTATCTTATTCCTTATCAGTCCAAACTATGCAACCTAACTTAACCTCCTCTTCCTCATGTCCTCACTTTTGAAATAAAGACTTCTTGTATGTCTCCTGCTTTAGATCCTGAACATCATAAAATATCTTAAGGGAGCAGAGTCTTCAAAGTCTGTTGGGAGGTGGGAAACACATCAAAATCAGACAGGAATATCACTGAGGGACCCCTATTCCTATAATACATCTGCCATAATTTCTCTACTCTTGTTGACAACTCTATGTCCCTCTCCAGCTATGAGGGAACTCCTAGATCCACACTCAACAAGACTCCCTGGGTCTGGGCCAGTGGAGAGAGGGGGATGGGTGGTTGATGTCATGGCTGAGGCATCAGGACGAGAGACTGGTGAAGGTCGAGTGGGAGTCAGGTAGCCAGATTGGGTTGTCAGATGCTAGGGCTGGGGGTGGTGGGCAGGAGTCAAGTTAAAGTTTGGGGGTGTTCAATCCTGAGGCAGATGTCTTAGGGCCTGGGTGTATCAGGCTAGAGTTGGGGGAGGGGGGAGGTCTGGGTAAGTTGTCAGGAGAAGCATAGTTAGGGTGTGTGAGATAACCATGAGGTCTGTTAAATAGTTGCACAGGAGTTAGACTCTGTATTTAATGTCTAACTTTTCCTGAGTAACTATCTACTTCATTTAGTCAGAACACTCTGATTTAAATGGAAACTTTGGGGGTTTCTGCAGCGTAGAAATTGCCAAACAAAATATTCAATTTCCAAAAAAGAGAAAATGCTGGAAAATCTCAGCAAGTCTGGCAGCATCTGTAAGGAGAGAAAAGAGCTGACATTTCGAGTCTAACTGACCCTTTGTCAAAGCTTGTTTTGTTTTTACCGAAAGATTCAATTTCCCAGGGTAATTCTTTCATAATGGAATTTTACAGGGTCCCCATAAAGAACTCCCATACTACACTGGGATAATGACTGCTCCAGAAGAACAGGCCTTGTGTTCCTGATGAAGGGCTTCTGCCTGAAGCGTCAATTTTCCTGCTCCTCGGATGCTGCCTGACTTGCTGTGCTTTTCCAGCACCACTCTAAACTCGATTCTAATCTCCAGCATCTGCAGTATCCACTTTCGCCTTGTGTCCCTGAAGCCTGTTCTTCCATTCAATGACACAATGGCTAATCTGCAGCCAAATTATGCCTTGCTCCAAACCCTTTATTCTTTGATAGATTTTTGTTACTAATAATCTCAGATTTAAAGTGAACAGTTGATCAAGCAACAGTTGCTGTTTACGAAAGACAAATCCAAATTTCCAGCACCCTGTGCAAAGATGCTTGTCCTAATTTCACTGAAGGAAGGTCTAGTTTTAATACATAGGTTCTGACTCCTATTTTTAGACTTCCCAACTAGTGGAAATAGCATTTGGTGATCTACTCTTTCAGTTCTTTTTAATGTCTTGAAAACTTCAAATAAATACAACACTAACCATCTAAATTCCAGGGAATACTAGCCTGTTTTGTGAGTTCTCTTTATAAGTAAATCCCAATTTCTCCAGGCAACTTTCTTGTAAATATCCATTGAACTCCCTCCAAGTGCAATATATCCCTAAATGCACACAATGCAAAAGCAAATTTGAAACATGCTTTAAATAGTCATCAGGTCAGGCAGCACCTGTGGAGAAAGAGTTGGAATGAAGATTACTTTCACTTCTTTAATATCATTCTCCTCATGTCTGTGTGGGTTTTCACCAGGTGCTCTGATTTCTTCTCAGAGTCCAAAGATGTGCAGGTTAGGTGGATTGACCATGCTAAATTGCCCATAGTGTTCAGGGATGTGCAGGCTGGTGGATTAGCTATGGGAAATGCAGGGTTACAGGGGTAGGTTGGAAGGGGACATCTGAGTGGGATGATCTTTGGAGGGTCGGTGGAGACTCGATGGGCTGAATAGCCTGCTTCCATACTGTAGGGATTCTGTGAAATCTGCTCATTTGGTCTCTGCCTCACGCTAACTTCCATGGAAACCACTAAACTGTATATGTATTTGTTACCTCTAGATGTGATCATACTAAGGCCCTTCTGCAAGTCTCCCATTTTCCACCATCATAAACTTTAGCTTATCCAGCCTTGTCCTGTCTACCTTGGCTCATTCCAATTCATATTCATTCATGACTTGCTATCCTATACTAACTCTCAATCTGGAAAAGCCTCGATTTTAAAATTCTAACTCAGATTTCCAAATTTCTCATTGGCTCCACTTAGCTTAGCTGTAATCTTTTCTTGCCCTACCATCTGAGATTTTTGTGCTCCTCCATGTGTAATTATACAACCCTGATCTCCATTACTCTATCATTGGCAATCATGTCTTCAACTGCCCAGACCCCAAAGTACCAGTATTTCTTTCCTAAACCTTACTGTCCTCTTGAGATTGTCCTTAAATCGTACCTTTTTTGACTAAGCTTTTGTTCATCTAATTCTAATAATTCCATACTCAACTATTCCAATGCTTTCCTACCTGATCCCATGTCCTCCTTAGATGTCAGCTTATCGTAAGATTTGCAGTCTGTATCTAATCATACGTCAGGCAGGAACAGTGAATGAAACTAGCTAATGGGATTCTTCCTTTTATTATGGTGTTTCTTTGGCAGCCCCCTGAAGAATCCAGACCATGGAATGGGATCTTGGATGCTACAGAGTTGGGACCTGCCTGCCCACAGTCTCCGACTGAGTTACCTGACAAAATCAACCGCACGAGTGAAGATTGTCTCTACCTCAATGTCTATGCACCAATCGGGGTAGGAAAGGTTTTGTTAATGCTATGAATCCTGTCTGCACTGCGCTTTACAGAATAGGTTATTGCCTAATATTTCTACGAAGATTACAGTGTGAGTACTCATGACTTTATCTCAGCTCACACTGTCTAATCACCTCAAATGAAGATCATGTGAACCATTGTGAAAGCCTGCATATCAATTTTTACAGCATATTAAAGATAAGGTTCAATGGAAGCACTTCTTTCATTAAGGCAGATGACAGGGTTTCAAGTCCCACACGAAGTACTTGAGCACAAAATCAAGGCTGACAGCCCAGTGCAGTTGTATTGTCCAAAGTGCTGTCTGTTGTATGAGATAACAAGCCGAGACTTTGCCTGCAGTCTGAGTTGGATATAAAAGATCCTATGGCATTACTTTGAAGAAGAAAAAGGGATTTAATCCTGGTGTCCTGGCCAATAATTAGTCCTTAACTAATATCTCAGCAAGAGGAAAAGGATATGGAAGATATAGACTGTAGGGAAATAGATGGTGACATTTTGCAAAATGTCCATATTATAGCGGAGGAAGTGCTGGATGTCTTGAAATGCATAAAGGTGGATAAATCCCCAGGACCTGATCAGGTGTACCCGAGAACTCTGTGGGAAGCTAGAGAAGTGATTTCTAGGCCGCTTGCTGAGATATTTGTATCATTGATAGTCACAGGTAAGGTGCCAGAAGGTCGACTAACGTGGTGCCACTGTTTAAGAAGGGTGGTAAGGACAAGCCAGGGAACTATAGACCTGTGATCCTGATGTCAGTGGTGGGCAAGTTGTTGGAGGGAATCCTGAGGGACAGGATGTACATGTATTTGGAAAGGCAAGGACTGATTAGGGATAGTCAACATAGTTTTGTGCATAGGAAATCATGTCTCACAAACTTGATTGAGTTTTTTGAGCAAGTCACAAAAAAGATTGATGAAGGCAAAGTGACAGATGTAATCTATATGGACTTCAGTAAGGCGTTCAACAAGGTTTCCTATGGGACGCTGATTAGCAAGGTTAGATCTCAGGAAATACAGAGAGAACTAGCTATTTGGATACAGAACTGGCACAAAGTTAGAAGATAGAGGATGGTGGTGGAGGGTTGGTTTTCAGACTGGAGACCTGTGACCAGTGGAGTGCCACAAGGATCGGTGCTGGGTCCTCTATTTTTTGTCATTTACATAAATGATTAGGATGCGAGCAAAGGAGGTACAGTTAGTAAGTTTGCAGATGACACCAAAATTGGAGGTGTAGTGGACAGCGAAGAGGGTTACTCAGATTACAACAGGATTTTGACCAGATGGGCCAATAGGCTGAGAAGTGGCAGGTGGAGTTTAATTCAGATTTGGGAAAGCAAATCTTAGCAGGACTAATACACTTAATGGTAAAGTCCTAGGGAGTGTTGCTGAACAAAGAGACCTTGGAGTGCAGGTTCATAGCTCCTTGAAAGTGGAGTCGCAGATAGATAGGATAGTGAAG
>NC_057738.1:24704745-24738452 GCF_004010195.1 Chiloscyllium plagiosum
TATATGAATAGGAAGGGTTTGGAGGGATATGGGCTGGGTGCTGGCAGGTGGGACTAGATTGGGTTGGGATATCTGGTCGGCATGGATGGGTTGGACTGAAGGGTCTGTTTCCATGCTGTACATCTCTATGACTCTGACTCTAAGAACATGGGCGGCACGTTGGCTCAGTGGTTAGCACTGCAGCCTCACAGCACCAGGGACCTGGGTTCAATTCCAACCTTGGGTGAATGTCTGTGTGTAGATAGGTGCATTAGTCAGGAGTAAATGTAAGTTAATAGAGGAATAGGTCTGGGTGGGTTACTCTTCAGAGGATCAGTGTGGACTTATTGGGCTGAAGGGCCTGTTTCCACATCAGTCTAATCAACAGATTATCTGATCATTATCTCCTTACTGTTTGTTGGGTCTGTACTAACTGACTGCTGTGTTTTCTACTTAGCAGTGACTACACTGCAAAGATACTTCAGTGACAGTAAAGTGTTATGGGATCATCTATGGTAGATATCAACTTTGTATAAGTGCAAGACCTTTTCCTTGAAATGTTGTATGCATTGGCATTTTATTTTTTTTTAACAGTACTTCAATTCCATTACTTTCAATTACATTTTCTTCTAGTTCTGGTAGTCTTTTTGCAGTCAGCGGAGTATTCATTGAGGTTATAATCTATTAACCCCTTGCCAAAAAACAAATCTGCACTGACATGTTATTTGAACCTACACTGTTGCAAGGCAGTAGAAATGAGCGGAAAAATAACGGGGATGAAGGAGAACTATATAGTGCAAAAAGTTCTAGATAAATAAGAAAGGTGGGTTCTTATTTCTGTAACACTGCAAGACAATATTCCATGACAAATGGAGCTCAGTAAGGAGAGACAGGAGCATTGGAAAAGGTGTAGGCTATTCTGGTGATATATTTGAATATGTTTGACAATTTGGTAAGACCATGAATGATATGCACATGAAATCAATGTTTCTGACATTTGTTTCATAGTCTCTTGATATGTTGCCCTAAAAAACATCTATATATCTCAACCTTGAAAGCTACTAATGAGGCATCACACCCACAGCCTTTTTTTTCCTATTTTCATGTTGAATGGCCTTGTTCAAAATTTAAGATTATGGTCCCTTGATCTTGTTTTTCTATCAGAGGAAATAGATTTCCAATATCTATATTAACATTTAAAACATCATATTCAGATCAACCCAAGTCAATTATACTCAGTCAGAGGGAGGAATGGGAGAGAGAAAATCATAGAATACATTGAGTGTGGAAGCAGGCCATTTGGCCTATTGAGTCCACAATGAATCTCCAAAGAACATCCCATCCAGACTCACTCCTCTACTCTATCCCTGTAATCCCACATTTCCAATAATCTATCTACTATGCACATCTCTGGGCACTATGGGCAATTTAACATAGCTAATCCACCTAACTGGCACATTTTTGGAGTATGGGAGGAAACCAGAGCACCTGGAGGAAATTCACGCAGAGTGTGCAAATTCCACACAGAAGTCCACCAGTCACCCAAGGATGGAACTGAACCCAGATCCCTGGTGCTGTGAGGCAGCAGTGCTGACTACTGTACCACTGTGCTGCCTGGAAAGAGCCAGGTTAACTCCTTTCATGATGTGTCATCCATTTGTTTTGGCCTCCTCCATTTTGGGTAGGCATTGGGCCTCAGTAGGGCATTTTCCTCAAATAATAAGTGCCAAGATTAGAAAAATTGTGTTATGTGGTAACAAAACTAAAATGGATCAACCCACTATGAAGCTGGTCTTTGCAGCTGTTATTTATCCCTCTTGCCTTCCAACAGCTACCTTAGTTTGCAGGAGAGGTCCTGTTGTAAACTTCAAGAGAAAAGTGCTATTAGATTAGATTAGATTACTTACAGTGAGGAAACAGGCCCTTCGGCCCAATAAGTCCACACCGACCCGCCGAAGCGCAACCCACCCAGACCCCTTCACCTAATACTACGGGCAATTTAGCATGGCCAATTCACCTAACCCGCACATTTTTGGACTGTGGGAGGAAACCAGAGCACCCGGAGGAAATCCACGCAGACATGGGGAGAATGTGTAATCTCCACATTGTCAGTCGCCTGAGGCGGGAAATGAATCCGGGTCTCTGGCACTGTGAGGCAACAGTGCTAACCACTGAGCCGCCCATGGCTGCATAATTGACTAATCATTGCAAATAATCTATCAATTGTACTACAACAAACTCATGCATGATGTGAGAAATATCCTGCTTGTAGAGAGCTTTTGGAATTATAGTATTGATGTATCTCAAACAGCTGCACTCACCAAATATCATGTCTAAAATTCAGAGGCCATGTCACAAAACAGCTGGAAAATAATCCATCTTGGGATCTTGCTCCATTCACTCATTGAAATATGGACAGTGATTTTTCAGGGGCCAAATGTTCGGGAAGGCAGAGGAGCAAACCTGCTTTGTTTAGCAGTGGATCTTGAGGGTGCTATTTTATGGTGACACCCCAGGCTGCCTTTCAAATAAGATCAGTGGCCTGATCCAAAACCTGCTGGCCAAATTGTTAGGCTGGCAGCTCTGCAGTACCTTCAAGAGTTGTTGCCACTGCTAGGGTTGAACTTAGAGGACAAAGTCGTACAAGTGGAGTCTCTTGGCATCTGGGTCAGTCAGGCAGATGCTGCTGAAATGAAAGGTGGGTTACTGAGGGCAGTCAGCACTAATGCAATAGGGTTAACCATTACTGCCCAGATGTCTCAATTCGTCCCCCAAGAGAGCCCATAAAAGAGACTGGACAGTCACCACATCATGGCAAAGGCCCACCCTGCTGCTAATAAGATGCCAGGAAAGGCTCCTTACTAGCCATCTTAACTGGTCGCATTGGCCTCTGTGTGGCAGGATCATCTACAAACTTTCCTACTCTTGACACAAGGACAGGAATGGGTACTATCTATGCTGTGTTTCAATGTCATTGCTCAAACCTCTCTGCCTCTAACCTACAGCCAAAGGCCCCATACAATTTCAGGTATTGTTTTCACCCAGTTTAGTTTCGAACTTATTAGATTTCGGGAGCAGCTGTGTCCTTCTGTTGTAGATAATGCGAATTAGCATGCCAGAGTTGACATTGTTCAGTCTTTTCTGGAGTCCAAAAACATAGCCAAAATATATTGCAGATTTATGAAGATATGGATAAACCACATTACTTGTATATTGGATTAATGGCTTTGAGTTATTCACTAGACATCAGCGATATCAAATGATATCAGATCACATGGATAGAAGCCTGATGGAGGCAGATTCTAGTGAAGTCCTGCTCAATTATCCCTGGGTACATAGTGTTAAGATTTAATAAAAGTTACAAGTTTGTGCTGGTATAGTGTCCAGTTCTCATCTGTCCCGAGAACCCAGGTGTTGCTAATGATAATTTATACACTATCGAAGTAGATTAAAGAGGCATTTGGCCTGTTCCCCAACAGCAAATTTTGGATTCTGTTACCCGAAGATATGAAAGATGTTCCAGTTCTAAGCATTTTCCTGTGACAGATCCACGAAATCCCATTTGCAGAAAAAAAGAAAGTTCATATATGTGTCGAAATTCAATGACACCCTGATTGAATTAAGATACCAGATCAGCCATGATTTGCTTGAATAGGTGTGAGGGGCTGAATGGCCTTCTCTTGTCCCTCTGATTCTTCTTCCTTTTCCTGTCACTCACTCACCATAGGGTTTACAGATTTCCAATCGAAAACATTTCAGTCAGTTTTGGTCTGCATTTTGGGTAAAATGGACTAACCATAAAAAAAAATGAATTAACCTACTATAAAGGATGGGTACCTCAGCACCTCACTTTATCGCAAACCCACGGACAACTTCACGATACTACACTTCTTCAGCTTCCACCCAAAACATATTAAGACAGCCATCCCCTATGGACAAACCTAATGCATACACAGGATCTGTTCAGAGGAGGAGGAACATGATGAGCACTTGGAAGTACTCAAGGATGCCCTCATAAGAACAGGGAACAATGCTCAACTCATCGACCGCCAGTTCCGACATGCCACAGCGAGACAGTTACAAGTTGCAACCGACGGGGTACCCTTCATTGTCCAGTATTTCCCAGGAGCCGAAAAACTACGCTATGTTCTTCTCAGCCTGCAACACATTATCAATGAGGATGAGCACCTCGCCAAGACCTTCCCCACGCCTCTACCTCTTGCCTGTAAACAACCATCAAACCTCAAACAGATCATTGTTTGCAGCAAACTGTCCGTCTTTCAGGGCAACACCTTGTCACAGTAGACGCTGCAAGACATGTCAGAGTGTTGACATGGATATCACCATTACACATGAGGACACCTCCCACCATGTATATGGCAGATACTCGTGTGACTTGGCCAACGTTGTCTATCTCATACGCTGCAGGCAAGGATGCTCTGAGGCAACAATGGTACATTGTTGAGACTAAACAGAGGCTATGGCAACGGATGAATGGACACCACACAACAATCAACAGACAGGAGTGTTCCCTTCTAGTCGGAGAACACTTCAGCGGTCCAGGACATTCGATCTTGGACCTTTGGGTGACCATTCTCTAAGGTGGACTTCAGGACAGGCAACAATGCAAAGTGCCCGAGCAGAGGCTGATAGCCAAGTTCGGTACCCATGGGGACGGCCTTAACTGGGACCTTGGGTTCATGTCACACTACAGGTGACCCCACGGCACTACACACACATACAGACACTCCTACAGACAGACAGACAGACAGACAGACACACACACCCTCCTACAGACCCATACAATCACGCAGATGCTCTCTCATACGCTCACACATACACTCTCATACTCACACATGCATCCTCTTGGAGACTTATACCCCTTCGCACTCACACACATACACATACACTTTCACAGACACTCATACCCCCTCGCGCACACGCACACACACCCACATGCAAACACACACACATAAGTTTGTGGAGTGAATTAGTACTTGCAGAATTATATTTTATTTTGCCCAAAAACCACATGGATCCATGTAAGATTCTGTAAATCCCTTTTTCAGATTAGAATCAGTCTGAACATTGTGGCACAGACAGCCTCACACAGGGCACCTCACACCTTCAATGCATTATCTGGGCCAACATGGCACCTATTGTTAAAGTTCATTTGAGATGGTAACTTTAACAAACTTTTGGAATTTACATACGAAAGAAATGAAACCAACAAGTTGATTCTAAAAGATGAGAGACTTAACAAACAATCCAAATCTTTTTCAATATATAATTTCAGTTATATTACACTGTAAACGTTTGCTATCAATTCTGTGTCTTACAATCTTATACTCCACAACCATCTGATTAAGGAGCAGCACTCCAAAAGCTAGTGCTTCTAAATAAACCTGTTGGACTATAACCTGGTGTTGTGTGATTTTTAACTTTGGGCACCCCAGTCCAACACCAGCACCTCCAAATCATGCTATAAACATATAAGATTTAGGATTAGATATAGTTTAGTGCTTGTTCCATCTTAGAAATGATCAGTTGCCTATCTGAGCATCAGAACAAATCCATTATATCTTGTCTTTCCTTGATTAAAATCTCATGGAATCACATGGTGAAAGGCTATCAAGGATAGGCAGGAATGTGGATTTGTTATTATAATCAGATCAGCTGTTACTTTATCAAATAGCAGAGCAGGCTTAGGGGCTAAATGGCCTGCTCCTGCTCCTTGTCATACGTTGAGTGATTTAGTTCAGAATAGGCCATTTGATCAATTGTGTTACTGCTGACTCTTTGGGAGTGCTCTACAATTAGTTCCATGCTCTTTCTGTACAACTTTACAATATTCTATTTTGTTTCTAAGTATTTATCCAATTGCCTGATTCCACCACCCTATCAGACTGTATTACAGATTATAACAACTCATGATGTAAAAGAAATGCTTGTCATTGCTCTTCTGAGTCTTTTGCTTTAACTACCTTAAATGGATTTAGAAAACTGCTATAGATCAATTCTCTTAAAGATATTTTGCTGCACTGAAAGGACAAGAGAAAATAAATTTTCACACAATAAATAGAAAACAGACATTAAATTCAGTAGCTGAAAAATGTGTTGCTGGAAAAGTGCAGCAGGTCAGGCAGCATCAAGGGAGCAGGAGAATCGACGTTTCGGGCATAAGCCCTTCTTATGCCTGCTGCGCTTTTCCAGAAACACATTTTTCAGCTCTGATCTCCAGCATCTGCAGTCCTCACTTTCTGCTAATTAAATTCAGTAGTCTAGATTGAATAGTTAGTCTTTTCAAGCAAGTCCTTTAATAATTTTTAAAAGTCAAAATGTAAATTAGTTGTTACTTACATGGATTGTCAATAGGTAGAATTGTTCGTGCAAAAATTATCTAGATACTTACTTACAACTCAGTTTTGACAGCATTTATTTATTTTCGTGACAGACAGGCAACAGTTCTCGATCTCTGCCCGTTATGGTTTACTTTCATCACGGTTCCCTCCAGTCTGGGGCAGCTGGGGTACATGACATGAAGAATCTTGCAGCGTATGGACAGGTAAAAAGGGATTGCAGATGATGTCCATCTTTTACTGAAGGCATGGCATGAGCTGAAAATTGTCAAATCAATGGGCTTAAGTTTGGTATGGAAAAATTCCATGATCCATTTTGGTGCTTATTTGTATTTTTTTGTTCTTTGTGCACATCATATGCACTAAATTACTGGTGTGTGCTATCTTCTTTGGAAGAAATTTCAGGGCTTCAATAAGTTATTAAGTTTAAATTAATTTGTCCACTTGAATTTGGCTGTAATCTATTCCCAAGTTTAAGAAAAGTTGGTAGATGTGTATTTCATATATGTGAGTATATAAATCCAAATACCCCCACACACAAATATATATAGAGAGAGTCAGTTCTGATCTAACATGGAAGCTCGGTTCTCATCTGATGTCATGCTATAGGAAAACCACGCAATTGCTGCACAATTTAACCTAATAGGACTGAAATAGCTTTATAGCCAATACAGGTAAGGAAAGTTCACATTCTACAAACGATCTAAATTCAAAGTTTGTGAGAAGATTTGTAGCTCGGGTGCTCGTTGCTGTGGTTCTGTTCGCCGAGCTGGAAGTTTTTGTTGCAAACGTTTCGTCCCCTGTCTAGGTGACATCCTCAGTGTTTGGGAGCCTCCTGTGAAGCGCTTCTGTGGTGTTTCCTCCAGCATTTATAGTGGCCTGTCCCTGCCGCTTCCCGTTGTCAGTTTCAGCTGTCCGCTGCAGTGGCCGGTATATTGGGTCCAGGTCGAACAGAACCACAGCAACGATCTAAATTCTTCAAATGCGTTGAAGCCCATTTGCATTGATGAAACACACATTATAGCAACTGTATACACACATGCACAATACATAAGACAATACCAAAAGGCAGTGTTATAATTATTCTGGTATTTTCACATTTTTCCATTGGAGCATAATGTGAAATTGGAGAAGTAGTTGTGGATTGATTAACAGGACATAATGCAAATGTTTTTTCCATGGCCAGGAGCAGCTTTTTAACCAGCTAATTGAGTTAGGTGCCTTCTCATATACAATGGAAGCTGTATGTTTATGTTTATGCCCCCTCACTCCATTCAATTCATGTGACCTGTAGAAACGTCCACTCAACACAAGAATCCCTCTAGATGCCAACACTGAAATCTGAGCTAGAACTCTAGTCTCCATTTGTTGATACTGTCTGAAGTAATATCTTCACCTGCTACTTCAGAGGAAGGAATGCTACTATTGAGCTGAAAGTCTCACTCCATTCTATCTCTGCAGTTATCTATTTAGGAACTCTGTGATTAGCATTTCTTGCAATGAAATATGGTTATTTTAAGAATAAAGGAAAACATATCTTGAAATTACTTCAGAGTTATACTTAATAGCCAGATTTCCCTTCTGGTGTGGGGTGAGAGAAAGTGTGGTTGAAATTCAGTCCAAAATAAGATAAAACATATTAAGCATTGGGATAAATTAAAGATAATTCATAATAAATTATTTATAAATCTTTCACAAGATGCTGGTGTTAGAATTAGTAGCAAGAGGTTTTTATTAATTTCCCTCTTATTTGATCACTTTGGAACATCTTTCCTGTGTCAAAGTTGCTTCTAAATGCCTATTACATGGGGGTTTAATCAGAATGGGAAGTGCTGTGATACTATTAATTGCATTTTGCAGGTTGTAATGGTGGAGTTCAACTATCGCCTTGGGCCTCTCGGCTTTCTCAGCACTCTGGATGTAAATGCTCCTGGCAACTTTGGTTTCTTGGACATGACCAAAGCTCTTCAGTGGATAAAACACAACATCCAGAACTTTGGGGGAGATCCCAACTCCATCACATTGTTTGGATATGGGGCTGGGGGGTTAGCGGTCAGTTATCTGCTTTTGTCGCCTTTATCCAGAGGCCTCTTTCACAGAGCCATCTCCAGTAGTGGCAATGCTTTGGTAACAGATTTCATCGGAGATCCTAGTAGCTTTGACCCTCTTGTTGCCAGCCAACAACTAGCTGAAGCATTGGATTGCCCAACTGATAGTAATGTGAAGATGGTGGAATGTCTCCGAACAAAACCAGTGGAATCTTTTCTCGATATCCCAGTGCTCATGTCGAAGCATGGGCCAAACTTCCTTCCTGTTGTCGATGGTGTTTTCTTAAAAGAGCTACCTCAGGATTCACTCCTCAAAGGAAACTATATGAAAGTTCCTTACATTATAGGACTTACCAACGATGAGTCAGGGGCTCAGCTAGTTGACTTTTTCGGTAATGATGACGGAATTACTACTGAAACTTACCTTAAGTTGGTGTCGGATTATGCCTATAGTCATTTCAGGTATGTACGTATTTTGTCCTTTTATTGTACGTTTTTGCTCTAATTTTCGTTACATTCAGACCTTTTCTTTCCTGTGGTATACTTCCACAAGAGTTAGCCATCTCCCAGTACTAAAAACAAGTGGCTATATTTCATGCGGGCACCAAAGATAGCGTGTATTGCAGATGTATAAGTGGAGTTAATAGGAAATGGTGGGTTTAAAGTAGAAAAAGGAATCACAGGAACAGGAGAATCGACGTTTCGGGCATAAGCCCTTCTTTAGGAATCCTGATTCCTGAAGAAGGGCTTATGCCCGAAACGTCGATTCTCCTGTTCCTTGGATGCTGCCTGACCTGCTGCGCTTTTCCAGCAACACATTTTCAGCTCTGATCTCCAGCATCTGCAGTCCTCACTTTCTCCTCCAAAAAGGAATCATAGTCAAGTTCAATTCTGTCTCAACTTAACATCATCATGTATGACCTATTTTACTTCACTTCTCTCCTTAACTAAATCCCCCTTTGCTTTTCCAGGTAGAGACTTCCATTTTCTTGTGCTAGTATTCTTTAGTTTACAGGAATTGGTTTCTCTACTACCTCCTCTTTGTTACTATGAAGACACTATAACACCTCTCAATGTTTCTTTCATAAAATAATATTTTAAATAAAAGTTTAAGTAGTTTGTAAAAAGGCATGGCAAGTGCAGCATTCTTGGGATTAACTGGTGATTTTAGATCTATGCTTCCCAAAGCTCTTCACCACTGGTGGATTTTCCTCAAGTGATATCTGGATCTGTTGGAGTTAGTTGATAGAGATAAACTGCTATGAATAGTCAACAAGTCTGGATGTAGGTTTGCTCGCTGAGCTGGAAGCCTTCATCCGGAGGCTCACTGATGATGTTACCTAATATGGTGATGAAAAGTCTGAAAACAAACTTTCCAGCACAGCGAGTAAACCTACATCCAGAACCTCAACCTGAGCTATAAATCTTCTCAAAAATTGCTAGTCAACAAATCTATTATTGTGATCACATGAGGACCAGGATAGTACAAGACAAACAAGATTAGCCATTGCCAATTGCTATGTGAAGAATTGCCTTTGTTTTTTGAAGGTGACACTCTTCTACAAACTCCGAGAAAAACATTTAACAGAACCTAAAGAGAACCTCAAATGGTTTTTTTCCACTTCTCGGTCTGAAGATTACATAAATGCAGTATAGTTTCTGTGCAACATGAAAGTTTGTTTGGTTGCCAAGTAAGATGCAAAAATAACTTTGAATGTAATTTCCTTCAGATACAATCCATCCCAGATAGCAGATGTTATCAGCTATTCTTACAGAGACTTCACGCGCCCAAATGACCCAGCTGCCCTCAGAGATGGTTTCAGAGACTTGGTTCAGGACCGCAAATGGTTGACACCGAGTTACCAATTAGCAGATCAACACTCAAGCAGGGCAGAAACATTTCTGTACATTTACAGGTAAAGTAATTCTGAAGTTATAGAATTGATTTGTTTCATATATAAATGAACCCAGAAGTATTTGAAAGAACCAGTTTTTTGTATTGCATTAGTTCAATTGGTCATAGCTTTGCTTCTGAAGAAGAAACAAAAAGTTGTTCTGCTTATTCTGAACTCTTTGCGTCCCACACAATCATGTTAGAAGCTGCTGTGCAAGTGTCACATTGGCACCGTGATAGTACTCTCACCTCCGAATTAGATCGTGGATACAAATTTCAATCCAGCATTTCAGCATATAGTCATAGAGTCATAGAGATGTACAGCACAGAAACAGACCCTTCGGTCCAACCCGTCCATGCCGAACAGGTATCCCAACACAATCTAGTTCCACCTGCCAGCACCTGGCCCATATCCCTCCAAACCCGACCTATTCATATACCCATCCAGATGCAATTGTACTAGCCTCCACCACTTCCTCTGGCAGCTCGGATCTGGACATACCTCTCATTGCATTAGAGCCAGTCTCAATACCAGAAATTTGGCTGTTTGTGCTACGTTCCCCTGAGAATCCATCATCCCTCCATTTTCCAAAACAGCATACTTGCTTGAAATGGGGATAGCCACAGAAGACTGCCTACCTCTGGAGTTACCCCATCTATGTGATTGTATCTGAGATTTCCCCCTCTTCGTATAGCTGCCAATACATCAGAGCCCCTTGCTCTTGTAAATTCCTCATTGTGTCTAACTGCCTCTCCAACTGATCCATTCGATCTGATAGGATTTACAATCAATGGCATTTATTGCAGATATAATCCTCAGTAACCCATAAACTCTCCCTAAACTCCCACATCCGACAAGAAGAGTCTATCACTCTACTAAGAGCCACTTTTGCTTGTTTCAATCTACAGACCCAGAAAATAGCACTGTCTTACTCCTCTCCAAATAAGAGAGGCTTCAGGTAAATCAATACTTATGGCTTATATTTTAAGTTTAATCAAGAGACATAGCTCAATAAAACATATAATCAAGAAAGAACCTACACTACTCACTACTGCAGACTTATTTTAAGGTCACGCTTAAAATCCACTTATCTGCTTCTGTGCTGTGACTTCTCCCAGACAGTTCCTTTAAGATCAGTTGTGAATTTCACTGTTTTTTAATTTTCCCAGATGCACTCTGATGTCCAGCGATACATGAATTCGACAGCAAAGGCAGTAACTGCTAACTCTGTCAGTTAGCAGTGTGAGTTTCTTTCTCCTGCACTGACCTCACCATGTGCTTCCTATGTCTGGTCTTCTCCCTTTTAAAACTGCTGATGCTTTGACTTTTTTTTTCTCCCAAGTTCCAAAATAGTGCAACAGCATATAAAAGTATTTGCTGCTCCTGGAATTCGAGGAAATCACCTCCAACACCTAAAATAACTCAAAAAAGGAGCAGCTGTTACAGCCAGAAAGTTTTCCCGTCCTCCATATTAGATTACCCAGAATGTCTATAATCTGAGTTACCAGCTATATTGTTAAAGATCACAAAATACCAGGTTATAGTCCAACAGGTTTATTTGGAAGCACTAGTTTTCAGTGCACAGATCCTTCATCAGGTGGTTGTGTGATTTCAACTTTGTCCACTCCAGCCCAATACCGGCAACTCCAAGTCGTAGCTACATTGTTGGAGATGTCACATATGAAATTGAGATCCCATCAGGCTACAGAACTTCATCCAAAGTTACACCATTTATAAAGCATTTGAAATTTCCAATTGTCCTAGACAGCGTTAAAACCTTCAGGCAACCCCACTAAAATAGTTTAACTGGTCATTTAGCTCATTGCCTTTAGTGGGACCTGGCTACGCATTACAGTAGCTGTCATGTTTGTATAGAAAATAACAGTCTCCAGTTCAGGAAGAAATTCATTGGCAGTAAAGTATATCTAAAGGTTGTGAACATAATTACGTTTTATTTTAAGAAATCGGATTAGGCCATTTAGACCCTTAAGGATGATCCGATTGTGGCCTTAACTTCAGCTTCCTGCACCCCATAATCCACCATGCCATTTTCAATCCAGACATATGTCTAACCCATCCTCTACTGTATCTAGGAGAAAAGAACTCCAAAGACCAACAACTTAGAAAAAAATTCTTCCTCATCTCCATTTAAATAGGATATTTATTTTGAAACTGTTCTTCTAGTTCTAGATTCTTCCAGCAGAGGAAACATTATCTCTGAATCTACCCTGTCAAGCCCTCTCAAAATCCTTTTCCAATAAGATTACCTCTCACTCTTCTAAACTCCATTGAGCATTGACTTAATATGCTTATTCCTTCTTCAAGAGGGAAAACTTCATTCCAGGAATCAACCTTCTCTTAATGATTTCCCTTTTAAATATGTCCTTCCTTATATAAGGAGACTATGCTCCCACCTAAAAGCTGTAGCAAGACTTCATGCCTTTCTACTTCATAAAGACAAGGGCTTTCCTAATTACATGCCGGATCTGTATGCAAGCCGTTTGTTTTTCATGTAGAAAAATTCCAAAATCCTTTATCCTGATTCAGTTTCCTGATAGTTAGCCCAACCTTTAGCAATGTCAACTAATCACCCCAACACCATAAGATCTTTATCGTGTGTAATAAACTTATCGAATGTCCTCTGAAAGTCTAAATTTATTCTAACCACTGATTCCCATTTATCCATCATACTGTTCATATCCTCACAGAGTTCATATAATTCTGTCAAACATCATGTGCCGTTTACAAAACCATGTTAGGTTAGGTTAGATTAGATTAGATACCTTACAGTGCGGAAACAGGCCCTTTGGCCCAACAAATCCACACCGACCCGCCAAAGACTAACCCACCCAGACCCATTTCCCTCTGACTAATGCACCTAATGCTACAAGCAATTTAGCATAGCCAATCCACCGAACCTGCACATCTTGCACTGTGGCAAGAAACCGGAGCACCCAGAGGAAATCCAGTGGACACGGGGAAAATGTGCAAACTCCACACAGACAGTTTCCTGAGGCTGGAATCAAACCAGGGGCCCTGGTGGTGTGAGGCAGCAGTGCTAACCACTGAGCCCATTAATGCCACCTGATTGTATTATTACTCTCTAAATATGTGGTGACTTCTTTCTGAACAGTGGATTTGATTACTTTCCTAATGACAGACATTTGACTAATTGGCCTAGTTCCCTGCTTTCTGAGCTACTGCCTTTCTTGAACATTGGTTACATATTCAAACTGTTTGATCTTGTTTAGCTTATGCCAATTCGCTTGGTAGTAATCCAGAGATTATTACCCTTGTGGCCCTGCATTTTAATTTAGTTCCCAACTGCTCAAACTACTTCATTCTTGGTCTAACCTATATCTTTCGTATCCATGTGGATCACACCAGGATCTTTCCTCTCCCACTTCAAATACTTTGTCTACCCTAATTTGACACTGGCATCTCCACATCATAGCTTTCCCACTTCAGGTTGTGATCTCCTTAGTTTTAGAATGTGGCAGGGAACACAGCCCTTTGAATCCATGTTCTCAGCTGCAGACAATAGCATCCATTCCCCAATGACACTGTCTATGATGCAATTCCATTTTTTTACCTCCCCCACTTGAAGACCCATCCATACTCCAGTACCGTGGGGAATTTGGTCACCTTCTTAGACCCTACTCTCACCCACAGAAGCTGCAAAAACTTCAAACCTGTTGAACAATTGTAAGGGCTGAGATTTGTTCATTGCTGCCTTAAAGTCCTCTTTACCTGCCTCTCTTCCAGCCACACCTTCCTGTCCGTGATATGGAACAAATCTGAAGTACTTAGCCAAAGAGCTATTACTGCCTTTTGGAATGAAGTAACTTACCCCCTCCCTGAAGTATCATATTCAAAACGGATTCCAACTCATCAACTTGGAGCCTAATATCTCAAAGCTGTAGACACTTACTGCAGATGTGGTTTCTGTGGGTCACACAAAGTTCCAGCAGCACCCACGTGCTACAGCTGCAACACTTCACCTGCCCCGCCTTCTTAACAGATTAGATTTCAAGTTTAGAATATCACTTAGCAATAACAGGTTGTGCTATTATAGAGATTAACCAGTTCTTCATTTCTCTACCTAAGAACAGTTCCAATCCTATTATTGCAGGTCGGAAAAGGAGACTGGACCTAAACAGGGATCAGACCACATACTCTGGCATCAATTTGATTACAGCAGTCAGGTAGTCAACAGCATTCCAGACCCACCCAAAGGAGTCAGTGTTGCCATGGCAACATGCACTTTTAAATTAATGGGGTAAATTGGAGCTATGAATAGTGATTGTAGAGGCTCCAATTTCTCAACTGACCAGGAATCTGTTCTGCTGTTTGATATACATTGGAAGGATTTGCAGGTTGATATTTGCTGGGTTATAAATAAGTCTGACCTTGACCATCAATTCCTAGAATGGAGCTTCTAACTCATGGGCAGGAACACTACATGTTGAGCCAAAAGATTACCTCTCTTTGAGCAGCAACACCATTTTCATATGGCACTGATTTATCCTCCCCAGCGTCAGTTTAGAGAATGAAAAAAGGAACCTGAACTAGCAGTCACATACCTAATTACTGCTACCAGGCTTCAGTTCTCAGGTCTCATCATGTCTGGCGCTTTTTTTGGACCAATTATTTTTGTAAGAGGCCAGAGCAGTACCTGCTCAATTACTACACCAACACTCCCCTCCTTACTTCAAAACACCTAGGTTGAAAAACTGTCTTATAACACAGTCTCCCACTTCGTGCAATTTACTTTGTGTGCGCTAAACTTCTTGCGTTTTATCTTAACTCAGAGACCAGTAGGGTCTCTGGCTGCTGCTGGCTAGGGATCCAATTCTAACTAGTTACCTAATGGACCACACTGCAGGTGCCTCAAGATGGGAATCTTTCTTATTTCAATTTTTGTTTGTGATAACTTTAACAATAAATTGTAGTTTTAGTTAATACTTAATGCAAAATTAATTGGATTCTGAAAACAGATCAACTCTTAAGCCTCCCTCACTAGATTCAAGTACTGTCTCAAGCTGCCATCTTTATGCAATTTAATTCTTATGTCTGATTTTGCTCTCACACACACACTTTGAGTGGAGTCTTTCTTTATGTTCATTCTTGGGCTGAAGAGGATATTTTATCTCATATTAACTGGGACTAAGAATGCAGTCTGGAAATTCACAAAGCATGCATATTGCATTCCTTTCATCTTCCAATCTATCAGTTCTTTAAAAACTAATTAAATTTGACAGATTAACATATATTTAACAAATCTACACTGATCATCTGCAACTAGAGCATTTTGAAATGCATGCACTATCTTAAAACATGGATTATACAACTTGTTATGCTAATTGATGTATCCTTCTCTATCTTCTTCAACATAACTTGCCTCATGGTCTTTTGCATAGCTTTCAATGATCTCCATAAAAATAGTTTGAGTCTGTAATGGGATGGTTAAAGGCACAGCACACAGCTGCATTTCAAGTTTAGCTTTATATACCTAAATCAGGTGCAGCTTAATTCAATTTGATTGACAACCAGTTGACATAACTTGAGTTAGCCTCATGAATTGATCTATCGCTGTGATTAGAATTGGATAGGAAATATTTACTTCCAAATCAACTCCAATTTTAAAAAAAAATCCTTTATAAGATAAGATACTCAAAAGGAGCTAACTTCAGATCTTCAAAATTGGCATTTTGATTCTTAGGCCTGGATGACTCCTCTGTTAAAGTGCAGTGCCAAAAAACAATCTGCTAGTCTTTGGGATTTTGTTGTGTTAGGATAATGACTGCAACGAGGGGGAAAAAAAGACTTAAGTTAATATTCACGGCCTTCCTGCTTTATTCAAATTCCTCAATATAATTTTGAAGTGGACACCAGTCAAGCCATCAAAAAGATATGGAGTAAAGCACTATCAAAGAGACACGTGCCTCAGTCTCAGTTTAGAACTGTTCCTTACTGGAGCATTGTCCTCACAATCAGTTCATATTAGGGGTAGTTCTGAACTTGAACTTATGAATAGGATGGCAAATTTAATGCTTGTGTATTTTAAAAACAAAACAAATAAACATATGCTAATTTTCTTTCCAGCCATAGCTCCTCGTTTTCCAAAAACCCTCTTTGGGTTGGAGCTTCTCATTTGGATGATTTGCTTTATCTACTAGGAGATCCTGTTGCCAAAAATCCAACCCACCAATATAATGAAGCAGAGAAACAACTATCTTTCAGCCTCATGGCTTACTGGACTAATTTTGCACACAGTAGGTAAGACAGTATTCCAATTTGTTTTTTCAAAAAGTCCTTATTTCATTCCATGCCTGCCAACGTTGCACAATTCTCATTATTCCCCTTCCTGTAGTGATGGGGGTGGGGAGTATTTGTAGACATCTTGAATAGTTTTATTTTTCTTTTGCATAATAAACATCCTATTGCTAAAACCAAATCTGCAACCTAGCATTTCAACATTAATTTAAAAATAAAATCTACCACGCTAGATTTCATTCTGGGATCTGACTTGTCCTGTAGCTGGAATCAGAGTAGCAGCAAGGGAGTAGGTGGTGTTTTGGCTCCTGATAACCAAACACTTGCTTGGACTTTCATCAAAGCCACAAATGAGAATGTAAATCTTTCCATTTCAGTTATCGGAAGCAAACATTCTTTGCTGTAACGTCATTAACACTAGAATGGAGTGGTTTCATACTTTCACACAAAAAAAACCCTCCAATTACAAGTTAGTCTGAGTTTGAAGTGAAATTGTGTAGTTAACCCATAGACAACTAGAACTTAGTTCCTGAAATCATTCAATTAATTTCACTTTGGTTTCTTACTGTCAATGCAAAGAAGAAGTTTACTTTTGCTATAGAATTCCCGATATGTAGGCATACAGTTGGGAATTTAAACAAAATTTTTTTCAGAGGATGTGAGTAGCACAAGCCAAACCACCATTTATTACCTGGTATACACCATATACATTGCTCTGGATCTGGAGTCACATAGACCAGACCAGATAAGGACAATATTTCCTTCCCTAAAGGACATTAGTTCACGAAGTGGTTTTTGTTTTACAAAACTCAATAGACAGTTGTTTCTCTGGCTAGATTTTTACTAAATTCAAACTTAACCAGTTGCTCCAGTGGGAATTGAACCCATGTCCCTAAAACATTATCCTAGGAATTTGTATTTAATGTCCAGTAACACTACCACCTCCCTGAAATGAAGGACTTACAACTCTTGGGATGAGTTTTTTTTTGTTACATTCATTTGATCCGTGAATGAGGCTGTAATCTATGTAATAGCATTCCGAGGACACAATTTAAACACTACATTTTTTGTTCATTCATGGAATGTGAGCATCACTGGCAAGTGGTTACATGGTTATCAATAGACTTGCCTTTTTTTTTATTGCATTCAAATTTCACCATTTTCCATGCTGGTATTTAAAACCATGCCCTCAGAACACCCGCGCCTCTGGATTGCGAGCCTAGTGACATTGCAACATTTACACTCTTCTGCAACATCAACTCTTCTTTGAGCATCTTATTGTCATAATAGTTTGGTCACAGCTAGACCTTGGACAAATTAATCAACACAATTTTCTCAGATAATGACAATTTGTAACACTCACCTCAAAGTATGCGCAGATACTGTGTCAACTGAATCGGTCATGGGTGCGTGGAGCTGAGGTGCACATTAGCTATCAGCTGACTGAATTGTGGAACCGGCCTAAGGGGCTGAATGATATTTCCTGTTCCTAATGTTACTTTAAATTTTCACAGTAATCCAAACAGAGGACCCCACAAAATATCAGGCTGGCCCAACTACACAGCCACTGGCACAGAATTCATGAACTTCACTGCAGACAGATCAGATTGGATAAGCAGATCTTACCGCAGACAGCAGACTGCCTTCTGGAGTGAAACTATCCTCATGATGCAATCTGAAGAATGGTGTAATAAAGCGAGAGAGCCATCTTCACATGCAAACATGACCACTCCTAGACCGACCACCACCCAGCCTACAGTACATTGTAATATAGGAACATATGATATTCTCTCAATGAAGCTGACTCCTGAAGAAATAATCACTGCATTCTATGTTAGTTTTTCTGCCTTACTTATTGAAGTATTTCTGATTTTAGGGCTGGTGTACAAGTTGTACAGGCAACAGAAAAAGGTGAAGAAATTACAAGATCATGTTGTACTGTCTAACAACTTTGATGTACCTTTCAAGTCAGTTACCAATGAAAACACCCACACTAAGTTTTGAAAATGTTTATTTCAAAAGCTTTTTAAAATACAAAACATTTGGTATTTTACAGAGAAGAATTTTTGGAAAAGATAAAATGTGCAATTGGATGATTTCATCCAAAGGTGTTCTCATTTTTTTCTATGTGACTAAGCAGCAGTGTAATGAATTAGATTATGAACAAACAGAAAATCTTTCATTGAGAAGATTCTTCAGTCATACTGAAAAGAAACACCAAAACTAAATACGGGCACCTGCATTTTTTTGTTATAATCTCTTTTTAATTACTTCAGATTATCAAACAGGTCAAAAACAATAAACTGGAAAGCACACAATTACCAGTAGAAACATGCAAATCCTTTCCTCAACACCAGTCAACATTTAGTGAAGATATCACTTAATATTTTGAGTGTGCTAATGAAATGAAAGACATTCTCTAGATGGAGGTTAATTTCCATAACATTGCCAGAAAATGACAAGTTAACTTGTTAAACTATTGTTGTGTTATGGAGGTAGGAAATTAATGTTGTAAAATATTTTTCAACCTTTAAAACATCATAAAATCAGTTTAAACTTGAAATTAACAAAATTTATCCAAGTCCCGAACATATTATGGTCATAAAAGGTTGACAGTTCACTTAACTTTATCATTTCCAATCATATTTATATTAAATAGGATGTTACCAGTGCAAGCTAACTGAACAAAATGCAATAGTTCAACATTTGTCCATTACAAAATCCAGCTGAATCACTTTAGAAAAACTGCTACTTTTGACAACAATCAGCAAGTATGGCACGTAAACAAAGTTTTGAAAAAGTGAACTCTTTTCTGTTGCCTCTTCAATCATTAGTAAAGTATAATTGCATTAACCTACAATGTTGGAAATAAAATAGTGATCTGTAGCCTAAACTACATTTGTATAGTACAAAGATTGTGACAGCCTTGCTTAAACTTTTATATAATATTAAACTGTGTTGGGCTTACTTGTTTGGGCTTCAACTTATCACTATTTCATAAAGCTTACTAATTTTTAGGTCTACATAAAGTCATTAAGGGAAGGATTCACCAAATTCATGTCAACTTGGTCATAAAACTTTACATCATTCCCTTTTTAAGTTATTCAAAGTTGTGTAAACATATCCCCAGCTTGTCCCCAAAATTAACAATTTTGGTCAAAATCCTGTACAAAATCTAGATTTTTTTTCAATAGCACAAATATAATGGATTTTAGTGAACACAGCTAGATTTAAAAACAGCCTGTCAAATGCCATTTTTCCAATTCATTTAAAGTGCCACAATTACAAGGTAATTGGTGACTTAAAACAATGGAACATTTCACAATTCAGTGTCGAGTGCTTGAAAGCATCAAAAGACAAGAATTTTACTGGACTTTTTTTGTATTGGTGTGAACATGACAGTGCAGTTCACAGTTTAATGTTATTCGAAAGTATTAGTTTGACACAGTAAAGCTATCACAAAGATCAAGCCAAAGACTAAAGAATTTTACTCTTTGTGGGGTCAGACAATTCAACTGGGAATTAATGAGAAATTTCTTTGTCCACACTGCAGTTAGAGAATGGAACTCCACACTGTAAAGAGTAACTGAGATGAATAGTACAGATATATATTTCAGGAGAAGCTAGAGGGAGAAAAGGATAGATGGGGTTAAATAGGCAGTTGAAGATCCCTAGTGTAGACTATAAGCACCAACATAGACCATTTGGGCCATATAGTATGTATTGTACAGAAACAAACTACAAAAATCTACACTCCAATATTTTGTAAAATATTTCCAAAAATCTAGTTTCAGCATTGCTAAGTCAGCTGTGATTTTCAATAAATAATTCCATGTGTTATTAACAAATAATTTCTAAGAGGTGGAGCTACAGGTGTTGGTCCATCACATAGGACAAATTTATCATATATTGATGGTGATCTAATGTAAAGCACCAATTTTAAAATGACTGTTCAAGATGGTTTTGCTCCCTGAAAGAAAGAAATCAACTGAACTTGTTTCAATTTGTTCTTATTGTAGAATGGTATTTTTATTTATACTGATATTCTTCCACCCAGTTGTTACAAGCAGAACCAGATCTTGCCACAAGGACAGAGATGTTGCATAAACATACCTATTGCATTGCCATTGTATGCAAGTAACAAGAATTTTTAAAAATTTTTTGACTAACTTTAATTTGAATTGGGTATGTGAGAAGCAAAACAGCTCCAGGGTATGTAGTCAATTGTCTCTTTTACTTTCAGTGAAACAACTGGTCTTTAAAGATTGAAACCGACAGATTCATTTAAAGAAAGCTACAGGAATACAAGATGCAGAAAGGAATAGGAGCACACACTAATGGGTTTAGATAAAGTATAAGGAAGGAGGTTCATGTGGAACAATTACTGGCATAGTTTATTCAGATTGAATAATCAGTCTCCTTGCTGTAAATTCTGTTTAATTTTGTCAAGCATGACAGACAAAACAATGGTTTCTAGAATGCTTTGGTTATTAGCTTGGTACTTGTAATGGATCTCGATCTCGGTAACTTAGGAGAAACAAATGCTTACCAATTTGGAAAGAAACAAAGTCCAAAGTATCAACCACCGCCATTGTCATGCCTCATGTCAAAATACTACACAGTTTGTGGAGGTCAATATTAAGTATATAGGATTTCACCTGTTTTGACAATTGGTTGATGATATTATATCTTGCCATCAAAAGAGCTTAGTTTCTTTCGTTCTTCAAACTGTCTGTCCACTGCCATGGAGAGTGCTTCTAAAAATTTCTCTACTGTTACAGATGATGACTGTTAAAACAATGAGGGGGCAAAAAGAGAAAAGTTACTAAAACACTTAAAATACTAAGACAGATCAATGATCCAAATACAAATAAAATTTAGTCAGAAGAAACAATGAGGGCTAATATACAAAACAATTTTCCTGTAAGGATATTCAGATGGATTTGGCCCTTTGTTGTGTTTTTATTTTGTTTACCAAGGTGCAATATTTTGAAATAGTTGTAAGTGTGCCAAGTGCCATTCCTGCAGCTAAATCCTCTAGACACTGGTAGAACTCAATGTTTAGCAACCATATATCTCAACAATTTTCAAAAGGATAGTATGCAAAAGCAGATTTAATTTCCTTCATAAACCACTGATTTTAAAAAGAGTATATGGGAATCACTGGTAATGTTTACCTAATGTCTATTCTTAATTGCCCTCAAGAAGGTAGAGGTAAGTTGCAATGTTTAAAAGCTCCAATCCATGATGGGAAAGCATTCTTAGGTAAATTCCAGTGCTTTGACTCAGCAGAGTGATTTAGGATCAATAATAAGGATGCAGATAAGGATCCTGTGAGAGTAGACTTGCATGTGTTGATGTTTTCACGCACCCATTGTCTTTGCACTTCGGATGGTACAAGTCACAGGTTTGGGAGATGTTGGCAAAGCGTTGGCGAGTGGATGCCATGCATCAAGTATACAATTTAGCTACTGTATGGCAGTGGTGGAGGGAGTAAGTACTTACAATGGTGCAAGGACGCCGATCAAGCAAGCTGCTTTTTTCTGGATAGTGCCAATCTTTGAAAATTGTTAGAGTTGCAACATCAAGGCTTGAAGGAAGAGTTCCCCATTACTAAGTCTCCAGTTTGTGACATAATTTTAGAGCCATATTGCTTACATAGTTATGTTCCAGGACAGTCAGTGAAGCATTCACAAAAGTAAATCAGAGTCAGTGTATAGTCACTGGCTGGTATTTAAATGGCATGAGTGTTACTTGCCATTTATCAGATTAAGCCTGAATAGATTTAAGGTCTTGCTGCAAGTGAGAGACAATTATTTCATTAGCTGAGGAATTGTATAATATTTAGTTTCATTCCCAATCAAGTGAATATTCCAACTTTTAACTTTAAAATAAGGAAAGGTAATTGAACCAGCTGAAGATGACTGGGACAAACACACCAGAGGAATTCCTTGAACACCACTTATCACTGAGAAAGGATTTCCCCTTTGGTCTTCATGGACCTAGCTTCACTCTGTTCCTTCATGCCTCCAAACGCTGACTTGCTCACAAGAGCAGTTAGTCTAGCGTCACCACTGGTTTTGAAGTCTGGATTGCATGATGTTGACAGAACAAAATCTCATCAGTACCAGGCTTCTTTGTTTCACAAAGCAGAACTTATGAGTAGGGGAAGAAAATGGGGAAATTGCTACCAATCTACTAAAACAAAGCTGCAACAACTGAAAAGGGAATAAGCAGTAGAAATTGCAAATGAATTACACTGAATCAGAAATTTTGCGAGTTTAAAACTTCAAAATCTCAGACAGGTGTCCCCTAAATAAACAGATCCATTACAAGATCAAAAGGTTTCAAAGCTAGAGAGAGATTTTTTTTCATTTAGTTAGTACATTTTACAACTTCAGGGTTTCCTGAAGCACTTCATCAAATACTTTGAGAAGGGTAGCCACTTTTGTAATGTAGAGAAACCAGTACTAATTTCTGAACAAGTTCTCAGCACAGTTATATGATAATGACATGATAATCTGTTCAATAATGTTGACTGTGGGCCAGAGGGGCTAAGAGATTCTGACAACTCTCCTTTTCTTGTTGGAGTAGTGTTATGGAATGGTAGTACGATGTCTACTTGAGTCTGTGTATTGGGTCAGCTGAAAGACTCAACATCTCAGTACAACCCTCCTTCAGCGCTGCATTGCGAATTGTCAGTCTGGGAGAAAGTGAGGACTGCAGATGCTGGAAAAGCGCACCAGGTCAGGCAGCATCCAAGGAGCAGGAGAATCGACGTTTTGGGCATAAGCCCTTCTTGAGGAATGAGGAAGGTGTGCCAAGCAGGCTAAGATAAAAGGTAGGGAGGAGGGACTTGGGGAGGGATGTTGGGAATGCGATAGGTGGAAGGAGGTTAAGGTGAGGGTGATAGGCCGGAGAGAGGGTGGGGGCGGAGAGGTCGGGAAGAAGATTGCAGGTCAAGAAGGCGGTGCTGAGTCTGAGGGTTGGGACTGAGATAAGGTGGGGGTAGGGGAAAATGAGGAAGCTGGAGAAATCTGCATTCATCCTTTGTGGTTGGAGGGTTCCTAGGCGGAAGATGAGGCGCTCTTCCTCCAACCGTCGTGTTGCCATGGTCTGGCGATGGAGACGGCCAAGGAACTGCATGTTCTTGTCGGAGTGGGAGGGGGAGTTAAAGTGCTCAGCCATGGGGCGGTTGGGTTGGTTGGTGCGGGTGTCCCAGCGGTGTTCCCTGAAACGTTCCACAAGTAGGCGGCCTGTCTCCCCAATGTAGAGGCGGCCACATCGGGTGCAGCGGATGCAGTAAATGATGTGTGTGGAAGTGCAGGTGAATTTGTGACGAATATGGAAGGATCCCTTGAGGCTTTGGAGGGAAGTGAGGGGGGAGGTGTGGGCGCAAGTTTTGCATTTCTTGCGGTTGCAGGGGAAGGTGCTGGGAGTGGAGGTTGGGATGGTGGGGGGTGTAGACCTGACGAGGGAGTCACGGAGGGAAGTGGTCTTTCCGGAACGCTGATAGGGGAGGGGAGGGAAATATATCCTTGGTGGTGGAGTCTGTTTGAAGGTGGCGGAAATGAGGAAGGATGACACGATGTATCTGGAGGCTGGTGGGGTGATAGGCGAGGACCAGTGGGGTTCTGTCCTGGTACGATTGGAGGGGCGGGGTTCAAGGGCGGAGGAGCAGAAAGTGGAGATGATGCAGTGGAGAGCATCGTCAACCACGTCTGAGGGGAAATTGCGGTCTTTGAAGAAGGAGGCCATCTATGGTTGGTTGGTATTGGAATTGGTCCTCCTGGGAGCAGATCCGGCAGAGGCGAAGGAATTGGGAATATGGGATGGCGTTTTTACAGGGGGCAGGGTGGGAGGAGGTGTAATCTAGGTAGCTGTGGGAGTCGGTCGGTTTATAGTAAATGTCCATGTTGAGTCGGTCGCCCGAGATAGAAATGTAGGGGTCTGGGAAGGGGTGGGAGGAGTCTGAGACGGTCCATGTAAATTTGAAGTCAGAGTGGAAGGTGTTAGTAAAGTGGATGAACTGTTCAACCTCCTCGTGGGAGCACGAGGTAGCGCCGATACAGTCATCGACGTAGCGGAGGAAAAGGTGGGGGTTGGTGCCAGTGTAGCTGCGGAAGATGGACTGTTCCACATATCCGACGAAGAGGCAGGCATAACTGGGGCCCATGGCTACTCCTTGGTTTGGAGGAAGTGGGAGGATTGGAAAGAGAAGTTGTTCAGAGTGAGAACCAGTTCAGTCAAAGGAGGGTGTCAGTGGAAGGGTACTGGTTGGGTCGGCGGGAAAGGAAGAAGAGAGATGAGTTCGGTAGGGCAGGAGCAGGCTGAGACAATGGGTCGGCCGGGGCAGTCGGGTTTGTGGATTTTGGGCAGGAGGTATAAACGGGTGGTGCGGGGTTGTGGGACTATGAGGTTGGAGGCGGTGCATGGGAGACCCCCTGAGGTGATGAGGTTATGGGATGGTCTGGTGGTGGGAGGTGGGGTCATGGTCAAGGGGGCAGTAGGAGGTGTCCACGAGCTGGCGTTTAGCCTCAGCAATGTAAAGATCGGTGCGCCAAACTACCACCGTGCCTCCCTTGATAGTGAGGTTGGGGTTGGGAGCGGAGGGAGGGGAGGGCTGCACGCTGCGAGGGTGAGGTTGGAGTGGGTAAGAGGGGTGGACAGGTTGAGGCGGTTAATGTCGCAGCGGCAGTTGGCTATGAAGAGATCGAGGATGGGTAAGAGGCCAGCATGGGGTGTCCAGGTGAATGGGGTGTGTTGGAGGCAGGAGAAGGGGTCGTCAGAGGGTGGGCGAGAATCCTGGTTGAAGTAGGCGCAGAGGCGAAGGCGGCGGAAGAATTGTTCGATGTCTCACTGCGTGTTGAACTCGTTAATCCGGAAGCGTAGGGGGATGAAGGTGAGGCCTCTGCTGAGTACTGATCTTTCATCCTCAGAGAGGGGGAGGTCTGGAGGAATTATGAAAATACGGCAGGGCTGGGAGCTAGGGTTGGGCGTGGGGGCGGGGCTAGGCGTGCGGGCAGGAACACATGCGGCGTGGTCGTAGTGCAGATGAGTGACATCACTTGGGGCAGAAGTAGATGCGGCAATGGCAACTCCGGGGGTAGAAGTGACAGAATTGTCAGTCTGTTTGTGCACTCAAACCTCTGCGCTGGAATGAGAGAGAGAGAGCGCGCTATCACAGAGCTAGAAGTTTCTTGCCATTAATCAGAGCACCTATGGAACTGGACCTGTGGAGGTGGATAACTTTGTGACACTTACATCAGGGTAGAATGTAAATCAGATGGCTCAGATGAGTGCTATTCTACAGTAAGATTCCTACCTTAAGTTGCACTCCACAAGTAAAGAACAAGGAAAAACCAAAACTACCAATATACTCTCAGTCCATACATATCTATTTGTGAACTATGAATTCTCTCACTGATTGTTTTGAACAGTCATCCCAATCAACCAAATTCAAGATCAGGGTCAAAAAGTGTAGTAATATCAGAAAAAGCAGAGGTTACTTAGAAGCTCAATCTTGGTGGACAGAAACAGAATTAATATTCATGTTGATGACATTTTGTCAGAACTGAAAAGCTCAACTGAATCTCTCTCCTCATATGCTAACTGTTGTGCTGAGCGTTTCACCTTCTGTTTCTATTCCAGACATCCAGCAACCAAAGTGCTTTACTTTTATGAAGCAGCAATCTAATGGAATCATTCCTTGGGAAACCATCATTTGATCATCATCTGAAGTCAAACTATATCAGTGAAATAGACATACAAATTCATTGTCAAAGGAACCTACCTGAATGTACAGTGCATGAGCTAGGAAAGGTAGCTTTCGCAAAACTCGTCCACTCAGTCCTTCACTTTTCCTACAATGAATAAAAATAGGAAAAACATCCTCAAAATGGAAGCTAAGATTCATAAAATAGTCAGCTCTTGCATTCAAAAAATTGCTCGCACTTTAGTTATAAAACAGAATTTCAAAGAGAATGAGATTCAGACTGTAAAATTATTTTCTTAAAAATACAGCTTAAAATATAATTTTCAAATTCAGTCAACTTGACACCAACATTTGAGAAAGTAAAGAAAATCTACATTTGTGATACATTGCTGATATACCAAAGAGAGATGGGAAGGAGTTGATAGGTTCTGTTCTCAAATTTACCCTGTGTTATGGGACACCAAGTCTGTTAGTGTAGGGAAGAAATTTGTAGATTCTTTTTAAAAAATCAAGGGGGTAAATGAATGAACACAAGAGACCACGTCAGTGTTAATGGAAAGAGTGCAGTGGGGGTGGGAAGAGGAGATGGACATTCTGGAGTTGGAGGGTAAACAGCCAGTGGCTGTGGAACACATAGGTTCCAGGAGACAGGAGGAAGAGATCGCATGGAGACTTAGAAAATTCTAACAGGACTAGACAGGGTACATGTTCCTGCTGGTGGTTGTGTCCAGAACCAGAGGTCACAGTCTGAGGATTCGGGGTGAACCCCTTAGGACAGAGACGAGGAGATATTTCTACACCCAAAGAGTGGTGAGCCTGTGGTCTTCATTACCACAGGAAGGAGTTGATGCCAAAACATTGAATCTATTCAAGAGGTGGCTAGATATAGCACTTGGGGCAAATGGGATCAAAAGTTATGGGGAGAAAGCAGGATTAGGCTGTAGATTTGGATGATCAGCCATGATCGCAATGAATGGCGGAGCAGGCTCAAAAGGGCCTAATGGCTTCCTCCTGCTCTTATCTTCAACGCTTCTATGCAAAATACAGAAGTACACAGTCCTCACACATCATTTTATGTTAGAGGAGTGAAAAGTACATATGAACAGTTGGCAAGGAGGCATTAGAACCACGCAAACAAAATTAACTTACGCAGCAATATTCTTAAGTGCTAAACTTAACCTAGACACATCATTTTCTAAGAAGCTGATCATCTGCAATTCTCTCAGGGTCAACAGTTGCTGTCTAGGGTAGATGATCTGGCACTAAAAAAAAACAAACAAAGAGGTAAACGATTCCACAGATACTTCACCTTGACTTACTCATTCTCCCAAAGTCAAAAATTAATTTAGCAATCTCAGCACAACAGCTCAAGTTTTCTCAGCAAAAAGAAATGGTGCCATACCTTCATTAGTTCCTCCAGACAAGAGAGATAGATCTTAAAAATAGCTGTAGCAGACGGTGGCCCAATATACTGCTTGATATCTGCTCTGTCCACAAAAGCCAAATCTATTTTTTCTGTGATGTTTGATGTAGTCAGAATTATAACATTAGGAAATCTAGGAGTTCAGAGAAGAGAATCATAGGTATGGGGAAGAGCTTGGCAGTAAAAATTGTGGCTTAAAACCTACTGCTATCTTTTCTCAAGTCAGGGAACATAAGATGTAGAAGTTGAAGTACACTCATGGCAACTCATTGTTCCAAAATTATATACTTTTAAAATCAAGTATTGAGAAATGCATTCAGTTGATAGACTTCAATTAGAAATCCCCATTTGTTTTTCCATGGAAATGTCTTGACTAATTAGCGTTGACTTGTTGACAAAACAAAACCCTCTTTTCCAGTGATATAAATTATTGCAACCATTTGAAATTTGGTATTCTTGCATTTGTCCTGATAAGTGCACAAAGAAAAGTTTTGGCAAAAGGTCTTTCTTTTCAATACCTTTTAATCCTCCCCTCTTTTGGAACAGTACCTTTTCAGCTGACTTAAAATAACTTCAATATGCCTGTAAGCACTTTGTAAAGCAAAACTTGATTAGACAAAGAATTTCATAAGCAAATAATGAAAGGTAACTCTGATCTGATTGAATATATCTGCAGTCAATGTATATTCATACCCATATACTCAAACACAAGGCTGTGTTTGCTCACATTGTTATAATCAAAGCATCTGCCAAAGTAAAAGCAACATCAACAGCATTGTTCATTCTTCCAGAAATGTTTATCCTTTCACCCAGTTTTACTTGTTACATGGAAACTCCCTCATCTATACCATCTTATATAGCACTAATATTTATTAACATTGTTGGACTGGGGTGTACAAAGTTAATAATCACACAACACTATGTTATAGTCCAACAGGTTTAATTGGAAGCACACTAGCTTTCGGAGCGCTGCTCCTTCAATAGGTGGTTGTGGAGTACATGATTGTAAGACACAATTTATAGCAAATGTTTAGTGTGATGTAACTGAAATTATACATTGAAAAATACCTTGATTGATTGTTAAGTCTGTCAGAATAACCATGTTAGTTTCCCTTCTTGGTCTCACCAATTGTCAAAGTTCACTTGAGAATGTAACTTTTTTTTAAAAAAGCTTTTGCGATTTACATATGAAAGAAGAGAAACTAACATGGTCATTCTAACAGGAGAGATTTAACAATCAATCAAGGTATTTTTTAGTGGATAATTTCAGTTACATCACACTGTAAACTTTTGCTATAAATTCTGTGTCTTACAATCGTGTACTCCACTACCACCTGAAGGAGCAGCACTCCGAAAGCTCATGCTTCCAATTAAACCTGTTGGACTATAACCTGGTGTTGTGCGATTTATTAACATATTTGATTGCAGTTAAAGGAAAATTTAACTAAACTAAAGTCACCTAAAGCAGCAGCATAAAAGATTGCTTGACAGAGGGCTTCGGAGCACAACAATCGAGCCAAGATCTGCCATGAGCAAAATAAACAGCAGAATAAACTAGAATGGTTGAATATCCTACTTCTGTCTTTATGTTATTATAATTGTACAGATGATTCTCCATGAAATACATGAAGATGTAGGTTCATTGTCATGTGTTACGGACCAGACTAGACCGCATCAATATATTTTAAGGTAGCTTAGAACCCAACTTTTTCTTATTTTTAAAAAAAGGTAGACATGAAGTGATGTGCTCCAGATGCAATGCAAATGGTCAAACTACCCTGTACTTGACATTAAGCAAAACACAATTTTAATACTATACTTAAAATAAAAGCAAAAGACGAATTTAGAATACATTGGGCAGCACGGTGGCACAGTGGTTAGCACTGTTACCTCACAGCGCCAGAGACATGGGTTCAATTCCCGTCTCAGGCAATAGAGTGTGGAGTTTGCACACTCCTCCCGTGTCTGCGTGGGTTTCCTCCGGGTGCTCCGGTTTCTTCCCACAGTTCAAAAAATGTGCAGGTTAGGTGAATTGGCCATGCTAAATTGCCCGTAGTGTTAGGTGAAGGGGTAAATGTAGGGGGATTGGTCTGGGTGGGTTGCTCTTCGGAGGGTCAGTGTGGACTGGATGGGCCTGTTTCCACACACTAAGTAATCTAATCTAAAAAAAATCAAGAGGAAATTCAGGAAAAAAAAATAGTAGTTAAGAGACATTCACTGAAGCCTCCAACTCTTTTGAGGCCTCAAAGGCTTCTGCTGCTACTGAACAAACCAAAACCTAGAAATCCAGATTGGAGAGATCTGACCACACCCATTCAGGCCATTAAAAAAACCCAAGGCTTCCCAAATTGTTTACTTTCTTAGAGGCAGCTCCTCGCCTCTGCCTTACCCCTCTTCAAACAAAAAAAAAAAAATCGGACAAACTAACAAGTGACAGCATCACGACATTTTCCAATTGTAGTTAGCAACATCACTATAACTGCTGGTCTGCTGAACAGACCAGAAGGAAAACTAACTGCCATTCACCATCTTGTTACAATAGGCTTTATTTGTGTACTTTTGCCTGCCATCCTTCGCTGTTGGAAGAGGAAGCATTGTGGAAGGAGACACATGGTACAGGGAAGTCAGCAGCAGAGAAAATAAAAACAAACAAAGCAACCATTTATACTCACTATTTGCACTCTACAAATCGCACCCAGTCCATGTTCAAAAATTGGTTTCATTTTCAATTTTACCTAAAAATCCCCACTAGCAATCAGTACATTAAAATTTAATTTGTTCAATGAGAAATGATTTAGCAATGATATGATCAGTTTTGAAAATAGATATTTTACCTCCTAAAGTGGTAATGTTGAAAATAATATTCACATCAAAATCATAATATAGAATTATTTTCAGCAATTGCATTTATAACACCTCTGAAGTTCATCCGAATACTGCTTCCCAGCCTCTTACCACTTAAAACATCTAGTTTTCTATTTCTTGTAAAGTTGATAACGTTGTGTTTCAAAATATTATATTCCACCTGTCATGATTTCTATTAGATTAGATTACTTAGTATGGAAACAGGCCATTTGGCCCAACAAGTCCACACCGACCCTCCGAACAGCAACCCACCCAGGCCCATTCCCATACACTTCTCCCTTCACCTTACACTATGGGGCAATTTAGCATGGCCAATTCACCTAACCTGCACATTTCTGAACTGTGGGGGGAAACCGGAGCACACAGAGGAAACCCACACAGACACGGGGAGAAAGGCAACTGTCTGTGTGAAGTTTGCACAGAGGTGGGAATTGAACCTGGGTCTCTGGCGCTGTGAGGCAGCAGTGCTAACCACTGTGCCATCGTGCTACCCATTCACTTAAACTACTCAACATCTTGCAGTTTGCCACTTCCATAAGCTTACTTTGCCACTTGACTTGTTCAAGTTTATTAACGAGACAACATTACAACTAGTCCTGTGATGTAAGCTATTGATTTACATCATAGAGGTCCATATATGGATTGTTTCAATACCCCACTAGTTACAGTAGTTCAACAAAAAATGACTCCTTCAATCATATTGTGCTCTATCCATTAACCAATCCTCTAATAAATCATTATTCGGAGAGGAACAGCTAGCAAACAAATGGTACATTAATTTTGTAACAAAAAGGGATTGGAGAATGAGTAAAGTTGACTTTTTCACTTGAGAATCCACATAAGGTACTATGTGCTCTCCATACTTAAAGATTGATATAAGAGCCACAGAGAGAATGTAACAAAGGTTCACTGGACTATTCCTGGAGTGAGCTGTTATTTGGGAAGGGATCTGTACTGCTTGGAATTAAGAATGAGAGGTGACATAATCAAGGTATGCAAAATTCCTGTTTGACTGTTGCAGTATAATGAGAATGCATCTGTTAATGACAAACACCGATATCCACAGTCACATGCTATCGGAACTCTAGAGAGCATGAGAGACAGACACACACAAGGGATAACACTAATGTAGTGCAGCTTTGAGAAATTTGCATTACGCAGGAGTATTTAAATAATACTGGAACTTCCAAGAACGAGACAAGAGTTACTTAGGTAAGGCAAAAACAGATGCCGAACATTAAGAGTGGAAACAGTAGCGTCTATGGGGGCAATCTTTCAGTAGTGCAGCACCAACTCAGAGTTCAGAACCATGGCAGCCTAATCATTGAGAACAGACTTCACCAGGGATGAGAAAAAAAAAAGAACGGTTTTTCTGATTTCAGTCTAACACGAAGGGATATAGTCTCAGAATAAAATACTGGCTAACGAAGATTGAGATATGGAGACATTTTGATTATTTATGAATTTTTAGATAATGTAATCAAGGGATAAGGCTACTGTGCGGGAAGAAGCAGCAGAGGTAGAACATTGTTAAGTGATAGTTATAGCATAGAAGGAGGCTATTTTACTGTGCTCTTGCTTTTCCCAGCAAGAGCAAATCAATTTATCCCAATCTCCACCTCTTTCATGGGTGCTGGAAATTCTCCCTTCTTCAGTTGCTTTTCCAATTTCCTTATGAAAGCCATGAATGAATTTGTTGTCACCACACTCAAGCAGTACACTGTAGAGCCTAACAACTGTGTAAAACAATTTTTCCTCAAGTTGCCTTTGGTTAATTTGTCATTCACCTTATATTGATGCCCTCCAGTTAATTATTTGGTCAATGGAAACAGACTTTGTCTACAGTCCTCAGGAGTTTGAATATCTCTATCAAACCTAATCTCAACTTGCTCTTCTCCAAGGTGAATATGTCTAGTTTCTCCACCCTATCCACATAACTGAAGACTTGCACAAATCTTTTCTGCGCACAGCTTCAAGTTCACAAATTCTTCTTAAAGGGAAATGGATACAAATCCGCCCAACTGAAGGGGAACCATTGTTCTATTCAGGTTCAGCATACCTTCCTTGACTTTGCATTTCATGTCTTCATTTATAGAACTGAAAATTCTGCAGATCAATCTGCCCCCCCAAAAAATTGTGCACACACATCCGAGGTCTCTTTGCCCCTCTACGTTTTCGGAATTGTACTTTTTAAAATGGTCATCTCTTCTCATTCTTCCAACTTTCTTGGAACACAAATGTTAGTTATCTGCCAACTGTCCGCCCATTTCATCACCCTTTGACAGCTCAAAGAATATAACTATTCCCAGTTCATAAAATCTCCAGGTTTGGTGTTATTTTCAAATTTGGGCATGGTCTCATTTAAAAAGTGACAGGTGTGTCATCTCCTTGGGAACCTGTTTACCTTCCTCCAGTCCAAAAAGCAACCAGTCACCAATTATTCTGTCTCCCGTTAATCATCTCACTTCACACAATGCTGTTACTGTCTCTTTTCTAGCGTGAGCTTTCACAATAGAGGTAAGCCTTTCATGTGACACTTTGTCAAAGATAGTTTCGAAATCTATATACATCACTAGATCACAAAACCCAATACACCCCTCACCTATCCACTGCTACACCATTAAAAAACTCATCCATATTAATTAACTAAGACTACTGTAAATAAATCTATGCTGGTTATCCTTCCTTAGTCGACACTGATTCAAGAAACAATAATCTAGGGTAAGACTGAAAATTTTCCTATCAAAGTTAAATTGTCTGTTGCTAGATTTATCTTTAGACCCCTTTTGAACAAAATTCTAACATTTGCTATTTTACCCACATCTGCTTTCTCAATGTCTGAGTAGAATGCCTCACGTGGCTAGATGACTTCGTTGCCTGCATGAACAGAAATATATTAACATTAACCAATGTTACCCTCCTGATACAGCTGTGAAAACCCAGGAACAAAAAAGTAAAACAACAGGCTCTTTAACCACTAGGTAAAAACAATGACTGCAGATGCTGGAAACCAGATTCTGGATCAATGGTGCTGGAAGAGCACAGCAGTTCAGGCAGCATCGAGGAGCTTCAGCAAAATCGACGTTTCAGCAAAAGCCCTTCATCAGGAATAAAGGCAGAGAGCCTGAAGCGTGGAGAGATAAGCTA
>NC_057738.1:24741977-24743787 GCF_004010195.1 Chiloscyllium plagiosum
TCCTAGTTTCAAACTTCCAGTCCCCTTGTCTTGTCCGGACTCGTCCGACCTGCCTTGCTCCTTTTCCACCTATCCACTCCACCCTCTCCTCCCTGACCTATCACCTTCATCTCCTCCCCCACTCACCCATTGTACTCTATGCTACTCTCTCCCCACCCCCACCCTTCCCTAGCTTATCTCTCCACGCTTCAGGCTCTCTGCCTTTATTCCTGATGAAGGGCTTTTGCTGAAACGTCGATTTTGCTGAAGCTCCTCGATGCTGCCTGAACTGCTGTGCTCTTCCAGCACCATTGATCCAGAATCTTTAACCACTAGGCAGGCAGCAATTGCTATTTTTGAATTGCAAAACAATGATCAATATGTGGCAAAGTGCACAACTGCTAGGAGCAAATAAAAAGTTGATGGTATAAGGCCAACTAATGTCAAAATCCACAGGACTATACAAGAGATCCAGAGATCAGTCTTGACAAAACAAAGATTAGAGTCACAGATGTACAGCATGGAAACAGACCCTTCCGTCCAACCTGTCCACGCCGACCAGATATCCCAACCCAATCTAGTCCCACCTGCCAGCACCCGGCCCAGATCCCTCCAAACCCTTCCTATTCATATACCCATCCAAATGCCTCTTAAATGTTGCAATTGTACCAGCCTCCACCACTTCCTCTGGCAGCTCATTCCATACACGTACCACCCTGTGTGTGAAAACGTTGCCCCGTAGGTGTCTTTTACATCTTTCCCCTCTCACCCTAAACCTATGCCCTTTATTCTGCACTCTGACCCCTCCATGCCCCTCAATTTTGTAAACCTCTATAAGGTCACCCCTCAGCCTTAGACGCTCCAGGGAAAACAGCCCCAAACTAAATCTGCTATATAGAAAGAGCTAGTACAATTTAAAAAGAAACTTACCTTTTGATCTGGTCGATTTGTGTTAACACAGCATTAACTACTCGAATGGCATCAGAAGGCTCTGTGCCAGACTTCGAAGCATTCCTAGCTGCTGTCAAACTTTCAACCTGTAGCACAAGTGACACGACCAGATTGTTAACCCATAGACCAGGTCATGGCCCACAACGTTCACCCTTCAGGGCAAATAATTAACTACTTTCAAAAATATGTTCACTGTTCAAATTCCTCCAAATTCTTTTATTGTCAATGCTTCATTCTCACTTAAAATGTTGTCACAAGTTTCTGTACAGATTAATTTAATGCATTAAAAAGTTTGCATCGGTGACAAAGACTTGGCAGTCCAGTTACCTTGACCATTAAAATGTCACACCTAAATGCAAAATGTAATCAAAAAGACAAATAGAATGTTAGCCTTTAGAAAGTTTGAATACAAGGTGAGAAAAATCATGCTTTAGACTGCATCTGGAGTGCTGTGAGCAGTTCTGAACATCAAAATCTCAAAGGATACATTTGGAGGAATTGCAGTGCAAATTTCAGTTATATCTGGACACTAAAGGCTAAATTCCAAGAGGAGATCAAACAATAAGGCTTGCATTCCCTGAACTTTAATATTAAGGTTTATTTGATCAAAGTTTAAAGATTTAAGGGAAACAAATAGGATGGACAGAAATATGCAATAATTGGGAAGTCTAGCACTTAGGGCACAATCTAAAAATTAAAGCCAGACATTTCAAAAGATTACACTTTTATACAAAAATATATTTTAAATTCTAACAAAAAGCAATTGATCCCAGATCAGTTATTAAATTTAAAGCAGAGATTGATAGATTTGGTTGGGGAGAAAGTGAGGTCTACAGATGCTGGAGATCAGAGCTGAAAATGTGTTGCTGGAAAAGCGCAG
>NC_057738.1:24744406-24755302 GCF_004010195.1 Chiloscyllium plagiosum
GAAGTGGAGGAGATGCGGTGGAGGGCATCGTCGACCACGTCGGGGGGGAAATTGCGGTCCTTGAAGAAGGAGGCCATCTGGGTTGTACGTTTTTGGAACTGGTCCTCCTGGGAGCAGATGCGGCGGAGTCAAAGGAATTGGGAGAATGGGATGGCGTTTTTGGTTGGCCAAAACAAGAGATATGGGTAAAGGCAAGCATATGAATTAAGATCACAGATCAGCCGTGATCTCATTGATTATAGGAACAGGCTCAATTGACTAAATTGCCTGCTCCTACTTTTATATTCCAGAGATAACAGGAGCAAGAGATATGGGTAAAGGCAAGCATATGAATTAAGATCACAGATCAGCCGTGTCTCATTGATTATAGGAACAGGCTCAATTGACTAAATTGCCTGCTCCTACTTTTATATTCCAGAGATAACAGGAGCAAAGCAACCAATAGAAATTTGATACACCTTTTAGGTGCTTTTACAGATTCTTATGGTATGATTTTAACTCTAAGTGGGGGTGTATTGAACGACCTAATTAAATATTGAATAAGATCTGGGGATTCCAGTTTGAACACTTATGATTGACAATATTGAATTTCCAAGGTTGACAGGAAGGACTTGCATTTTGAATGGTTCAGGTGATGACAATAGCAAAAGCCAAGATTTAATAACACAAGCACACTTAAATGGGAAGCAAGTAGGCAATCAGTGCTAACTGCATATTAGACAGTAAAGTCCAGGGAATTGTTCTACGCAAATCACTAAGAATGTCAACTTCCAAGGAAAGCCAAGTCTGAACAAGCCCTCCCAAATTCTAAAGGTCATGATACACAGAAACTAGAAGAGATGATGTTCTAGTTTCAATAGCATTTGAGCCATTCAATAGCATCAGCCTGATCCTCTACCTCAATGCCATATATCTGCTTTCCCCAGTTACATTTTTAGATTTTAAAGACATTGAGAGGTATCTATTTCTTCCTTGAATATATTCAGCAACTTGGCTCCTTCTGTGGTTGAGAATTCCACAGGTTCGCTACCTTTTAGGCAATGAAATCTTTCCTCATTTCAGTCCTGAGATTGTGACCCCTGGCTCTAGACTCCCCACCAAGCAAAACACTCTCCTTACATCTAATTTGTCCAGCCCTGTTTGAAGCATCATTTCAATCCAATGCCCTCTTATCCCTCTAAACTCTAGAGAATACAGGCCCAGTTAAACAAATCTCTCCTCATTAAGACAGTCCTGCCATCCCCGGTATCAGCTGAATAAGCCCCTGTTGCACTCCCTCTATGGCAAATATTTTCTCTCTTAAATTTAGAGTCCAAAACTGCATGCAATACTCCAGGTGCAGTCTCACCAAGGCACTGCAGAACTCAAATCCTCTTACACTGAATGCTAATATACTGTTTGCTGCCTTAATTGCTTGCGGCAGCTGTCTGTCTACTTTCACTGACTGGTGTACAAGGACAAGGACACCCAGAGCTCTTTGGGAAATGTAGATGTATGAAATATTACCATTTAATTAAGATTCTGCCTTTGTTTTTCACACATGAATAACTTCACATTCATCAACCCTGTCCAGTTTTGTTTTGTCAGAAATCATGGAAATGGTGCATTTTGACACCCATCTAGGCGGCATTTATACATATCATTAATAGCTGGGGCCTAAGCACCAATCTTTGTGGTACCCCACTAGTCACTGCCTGACACCTGGAAAAAGACCTGTTATTCACACTTTATTTTCTGTCTGTCGACCAATCACAACTATGCCAATTTCTTACACTCTATGTACTTTAATTTGCCCACTAATCTCTTATACGGTGAATTTCCAGAGCCTTCTAAAAATTGAAAGATATCCCATTCATTGGTTCTTCTGTTTATTCCACTGGTTACATCTTCAAAAAATATCTAGTTGATTTAAGTATGATTTGCCTTCCATTAATTCATTCTTTGTCCATGATTGCAAACAACAAATGCTGGAGATCAGTGGCTCAGACAGCAAGCTAATGTTGCGAGTCTGGATGACACTTCAGAGCTGACTTTGTCCAATCTTGCAGCTTTACTCCAATATTTTATCATCACATCTTTTACAGCAGACTCCAGCATTTTCCCCACTACTGATATTAGGCAAACTGGTCTGTAATTCTGTTTTCTTACTCCTTCCCTTTTAAAACAATGAGATTACATTTGACACCCTCTGTAGGAACTGCCTCCAGAGTCTAAAATTTTGGAAGATGACTCCAATGCAGCCAATGTTTCTAGTGTCACTTCCTTGTCTTTTTCTCTTTAGTAGTAAAAGATTTTACTGTTAGTTTCTGCACTCCCTGCAATTTTATTCTCTTCTTTCCCACTTGGTTACACTTTTTGTTTTTTTGATTGAATTCCAAAATGTCCCCAATTCCAAGTTCTAGCTCAAGGCTGTAACATGTCAATACTTAATGAAGTAACACTCTACTCTTCAACTGCCAGTATGTTCATTTTTTCAAAGAAAAAGCTGATTGGCCCACTCCTATTCTTGCGCACAATCATTCCTCATATGTGCTTCACCTTTTTATTAGGCCATGATTAATTAGTACCTCAAATTCATGTCTATTCATTAATTCCATCCCAGATGTGAGCTTTTCAACTTGTCTATCTCTCAAAGTCCCACATTACACTCATGACATATGCTCATTTCCCAAGTCAAAAAGATGTGAACTCAGATTCTACTCCAGCACTGAGCACAATAGAACTAGGCTGATGGTCCAGTGTAATATTGAGGGAGTGCTGCACAGTGGGAGGTTGCACCCTCATAGGAGATATTAAACCAAAGCTTCAAGTATCCTCTCAAAAGAACATAAGATATCCCTTAAAGCCAGTTTGAAGAAAAGGGAAGTTTAATATCCTAGCTCAGTTGATTGCATCTCACCAAGGTAGCCAGGGTTCAAACCCCTCAACTGGCAACATAATCCATGTCAACACTGCAGTGTAGTACAAAGATACTAACTTGTGGAGAACATTGAAAAGTGAAGTCTCACCTGCTTGTACAGATATGGGGAAACTATTATATTTAAATGAAGAGCAGGGAGTTCTCCACAGTTATTCCTCTAACCAATTTCACTAAAAAAAAGACTAAATGTTCACTTATCTCATTGCTGTTTGAAATCATGGTGTGCACCAAGCTCATTTACATAACTTTGGTCAGAAAATCTTTTGGATGACCAGACTTTGAAACATTTTGCAATGAGATGTTAAAACTAACTATTAACAGTACAATATGTTAAATTAAATGTTAAACTGAAGCAGGTAGAAAACATGGAATTTATTAATAAATTTCACTACCAATTTTCTGCCAGTTAACATGACAGTCCATAACAGTCCAGTGACACCTAGTGGCAGATTACCAGGTTTGGTTTTCTAAATTTTTAAAACAGGTACTGAGCAAAATCAGATTTTAAATGCACAGAAACGTCATTTCAGTTTGTGACTGCTTATGTTCCATATGAGCCTCCTCTCACCTTAGTTCAATCTCATAATAGTCAAAACAAAAACTTCAAAAAAGGTCTCATGAGCAGATTCAAACTTGCCACAGCAATGCTAGTTTTAGATGTTATTTAGGTCAGATGGTCTTACCTCATCAATTAAAACAAATATCAGAGATTCCGTGTCCATAATTAGATCCCGAATGGTTTGAAACATCTTTGTAACAAGTTTGCCACTCTGTTTAAGAAGATTTTTTAAAATTAAAACTTAGTTCATAATTAATATTTATTGCTGCTCTGTAGTTGGTTCTCTACATAAAAGACCAACTGTTTGCAAATTCAATCTAAATTGAGAGAAATCTTTTAGTCCTACTTCCATTTCTGCAAGACAAATCAATAACCAAGGGTAAATTGATAGGTGCTAAACCAATTGACTCAAATCAAATTTGTGTGGTTGGTTTTGCATTCAGGTATTATATAAAACGGAGGGTTTAATAACACACTCTTGATAACTACTGGTTTTCCATATGTACTAGAAATTATATTTTCGTGCAACAAATCGCAGATGTTGACCTAGACAGAAAATATCGATTTTTCATTAATGTCATCACAAAATTTATAATGCGGAATGAGGGCTTAAATTAAGAAATGTTAGATAATAAGAAAATCATTTTTGGCATCAAAGGATGAAAAACATGATGTAATGGACCTTAGTTTTTTTTTAGTAAAAAGAGATTCCTCCTGGAAAAGGAGAAACTGTAAAAAAAAATCTGAATGTGAAAATGAATGGAAAGGATTTACCTCAGAAAACCATTTGGAGAAGAGACTATGGCTGTTGATTTCTACCAGCTGCCCATATCGGTACCTGAAACACAGTTGTGGAAGCAGTCTCTTGAAGACCATTTAAAAAAAATCAAAGTTCATTGGCAATCTAACCCTTACAATTAATGATTACATACACTATCATAAAAATACAAAAAAGAAATGAGCTGAGAATTGTTACTTTCTCTGAAATTGTGACCATTTTGTGCTCCCAACTACAAAATCTTTAATAAGACATAAATGTAACTCTGATTAAGGATGTTGCGATAGCGCAAAAAAACCCACACCCACTGAAAACTCCCAGTCACAATGAGCAATTTCCCATATTCATGGGATGTGGGTGCCACTGGTTAGACCAGCATTTATTGTCTATTCCTAATTGTCGAGAGAGCAGATAAGAGTCGATCACATTGCTGTGAATTTGGAGTCACATGTAGACCAGGCCAGACCAGTTTTCTTCCCTAAAGGATATTAGTGAACCAGGTGACTTTTCCCCTAATAACTGACAATGATTTCATAGTCATCATTAGACTCTTAATTCCAGATTTTCATTGAATTCAAATTCCACCATTTGCCACAGTGGGATTTGAACCTGGACCCCCAGAGGATTACTTGGATCTGTGGATTAGTCTAATCATGATTAAAGTTGACAGTAGCTTTAATACTGGAGTAAAAGGATAAAAATGAATAATGGTGCTGCTACACTACAAGTGGGAGGTCAAATTTGCACTTGAATTCATAACTAATAAATTTAAATTATAACAAACTGGAAATTTCAGACTTTATGTAATCCCTATAGTTAGGAATAGGCCATTTGGCCCAACAAGTCCACACCAACCGTCCGAAGAATCCCACCCAGACCTATTCTCCTACCCTAATACTCTACATTTCCCCTGACCAATACACCAAACCTACACAGCCCTGAACACTTGGGCAATTTAGCAAGGTCAATTCATAAGCCTACATATCTTTGGACAGTGGGAGAAAACCAAAATGCCTGGAGGAAACCCATGCAGACACGGGGAGAACATGCAAACTCCACACAGACAATCACCCAAAGCTGGAATTGAAGCCGGGTCCCTGGCACTGTGAGGCAGCAGTGCTGACCACTGAGCTACCTCACCACCCCACGTTATAAATATATTCATATTCATGAGAATGTGAATGCTATTTCTTCAGAGAGTGATGGATTCATATCCAGCTCACAAAAGGTGAATGATTAATTTGCATATTTAAACTGCTATACCATGTAGATCCTAGATTTAGAAACCAATTGCATTAATGAAACAAAGATTCATCACTCTCCTATAAATCCATTAAAAAAGCCAGTTAAGTAAAGGCTAAAAACATACTTGTGTACATATGCTTTCCTTCCAGCGAAGAATCCGTTTTTACAAAAAAAAGTCAGCAATTATCAATTGAGAACGCTACAAACTTCCATAAAATTGTTTAACACAATGCAACACCTTGGTTGAACTTACCGGTGAGAAAATCGAATGGTAAGTTTTTGTGCCAGTGCTTTACATAAAGATGTTTTACCAGTTCCTGGGGGACCTGTGTTAAAAAGAAAAAAAATTGACATCTGTGGTTACAAATTTAGTTATTTTCTAAAATTGTTTGTTTATAAAAGGATGGTGGAAAGCAGATGCGATAGTAACTTTCATTATGATTCCAGCTGATGAAATTACTTTTAGAGTACAGAAGGAGACTGTTCAGCCCATAACATCCATGATAGTCAACAATGATTTTACTCTAATAATCATTTTCCTGGAGACCAAGTAGAAATCTAAATACTGCTTAAATGTTGAAAGTTTTGATTCAACTGCCCTTTCAGACAGCAAGTTTTCAACTATCATAGTCCTCATTGAAACAAATATCCAACTATCAAGCTATGCTCCCTGATTATTGACCACGCTACTTATTTGGTTTTAGCCCAATCATCTTCAGCTACTTTATCAATAATCTTCCTTCCATAAGATCAGAAGTGGGGATGTTTGCCGATGTGATCGCGATGCTCAGCAGTATTCATAACTTCTCAGACACAAGCAGTCCATGTTCAAATGCAACAATATCTGGACAATCTTGCTGATAAGTGGCAACTAACAGTCATACCATACTACTGCCAGGCAATGACCACCTTGCAATAAATACCATCTAATCATCACACCATGACATTCAATGGTGTCACCATCACCGAATACCCCAATTAACACCCAGGGAGTTGCCATTGACCTGATATTCAATATGACTCGCCACATAGCTGCAGTGGCTACAAGAACAGGTCAGATGCTAGGAATACTGCAGCAAGTAACTGACACCCCAAAGCCCATCCATCATATTTGAGGGAGAAGTCAGGAGTACAATAGAATACTGAGTTTCTGGATGGGTGCACCTCCAACAACACTCAAGAAGCTTGACACCATCCAAGACAAAGCAAGCGACTTGATTGGCACCACACCCACAAACATCCAGTCCCTACACTAATGCTTAGTACACACAGTTGCTACTATCTGGAAGATGCACTGTAGAAATTCAAAAATCACGAATCAGTAGCTTGCAGTCTCATGACCAATTCCACCTCAAAGGTCAAGAGCAGCAGACATATGGGACGACCATCACCTCCAAGCTCCCCTCTAATCCACTCACTTTCCGGATTTGAAAATATATCGCTATTCCTTCACTGTCACTGGGTAAAATTCCTAGAATCCCCACCGTAAGGACAGTTGGTCAACCTACAGCACAAGAACTGCAGAGGTTCCAGGAAGTTAGCTTACCATTACCTCAAAGCAACTCGGGACTGGCAATAAATACTGACCAGCTAGAGATGCCTAGGTTCCATGGATGAAAAAAAAACAATGTGTGTGGGGAAAAAAGTGCATTCTTAACCATGCCACTCAATCTTTAACACCTCTAACAGGTCCATTCTCAACCTTTGCTGCTGCAAGGAAAACAACCCTAGCCTGTCCAAACTCTTCTAACTCAGGCACTGTAGTCCAGGCAGCATTCTGGTAAATCTCTCTACCCTCTACTGCAATCACATTCTTCCTATAATGTGGTTGTAGTTGTGGCCTAACCAGCATTGTTACAATTTCAGCATAACTTCCCTGGTCTTGTACTCTGTGCCTCAGCTAATAAAGGCAAGTACCCAATATGCCTTCTTAACTGCTTTATCTACCTTCAGGGATCTGTGATTATGCATACCAAGGATGTTCTGACCTTCACTATTTTTCAGAGTCCTACCATTCACAGTATGCTCTTGCAAAGTTCTGAACATTCCAAAGTTGGATAGGATGCAATTATCAATACAGTTAATGAGATCAGGCAGGATTCAAGATCTATAATAGCAAATGCCAAGGCAAACAGGACTGGTACCCAGATATATAGCAGGTAACAATTTTAACAAGAGATAGGACTGGCTGAAAGCACTGGAACAGCACAAAAATACACGAGATAATCGATTGTTAGAGATTCAAGACTGACCATGAAGTAGTACCACTCGATTCCAGGTAATCAAATTGCTATCAACACTTCTGTCAGAAAACAGTAAAGTAGTTGAGACGTAGTCAAGTAACTGCAGGAACAAAGTGAATAAGTTATCAATTACCCAAAAAGGTCAAATTAAATTTACTTTAAATACAAACTGCAGGAATAATAACCTTCAAAATGTACAAAAAATATTAGATAATAGATTGAAACTTTTTAAAAGAAAATCTCAGTTTGAATATAGCCTGTGCAAAGTCTCAAATATTTTGAAATACATATAAAGGAAACAAAGGTTGAAACTAATTTTCCTCAATATTTTTGTTGATTACACATTAATTTGAATGATTTGCATTTGACTTCTCCAATTAGGACACTGCTCTGGAAAATTTATTTAAAGCTGATTAAGCATTTTGACAGGTGCACCTGAACATGCCAACACTTCTGGGCCAAGACAATTTGTTTGACGTTTCAAAAGGCCCCACTGAATTAAGGATTTGTTCCCTTCTACCACAAATGTGATTTGCTGAAAATGAGGGGTAGACACCTCATCTGGGTCCTGCCTGTCATTTTAAAAGGCCTGCAGATTGGGTCCTACTCTGCAAAAAAGTTCTGGCCCAGTTATTTTGAAACACAGTCAAAAAGAAATTGAAAGAAAATGTTGTGATATAGAGACTTTATTTTAAAATAGATAATAATGGCAGAAAAAAGACAGACTATCGATTTATCAGAGCAATCCTTTATGTCAAAGTCAAGATAATGAGAAAAAATAGAATAGATAAATAGAAGTATGAAGGAATGGAATGCCGAACCACATGAAGTCAACATAAATGGGTAGGACTGCAATGGGAAAAAACAAGAATATTTTTTAAGGGACAATTCTGTGACAGATTACTTTGAAGAATCAAAGATATTTTTAAAGACACTGATATACACTCAAAGTTGATTTTGTTAAATATTAAATTATTAAGCTATTTTCAATTCTGTCAGCAAATCTTGATAAACTAAATATCGTAGCATTATCAGCAAAAATGGATTATTCATAGACATGACAAGCAGTTTATTCCAACATAGCCAGAATACAGTGATAAGTTTTAAAAGCACTTACTTGTGATTTAACCTCACTATCATATATCAGGCTCTCCCAAAGTCCATGGAACTCACCTACAAATATGGAATGAAAAGCTATATTGAGCAGAGTGCAAAGTTCATTATGTTATATAATGAGAATTTCAGATTCATAAGAGCTGCAGTTCTTTTTCAACAAGAATTGCCATACTTACTAGAAAGTTTGATATTCACCTTCTTTTAACAAAAAGGTAACAAATAGCCAGAGCAATCATGAGCTGGCTATGATTTTTATAGTTAACTATATAAATAAATGCCCATATTATGCAAGTGGCCTTTTACATGCACCAACAATTAACATAACATTATATCATTAGATGCTAAAGTGGTTTGTAAACTCACCATACATTATTCCAGGTGAATAAAAGAATGTTTGATTCCAGGTGGTGCTGTAACTATCAGAGTACTCTTACTTATTGTAGTAATGTGGGCAACTTTCTCCCCCACCCAAGATAATGATGGTGAATAGCAACTTTACCTATAAATTTGAGTGACGTGCTGGGGATATTTCTTAAAAAGTGTTACAGAGCATAGTTGTCTTTGTAAAGTTATGGATATGTATACAACACAGAAGGCTATTTTAATAGCTGTGCCTTTGCTGGTGCGCTTTTATTGATTCTACTTCCTTTCTCCTTCCTCATATGTTCTAAAATAAAAATGGGGAGAAAGTGAGGTCTGCAGATGCTGGAGATCAAAGTTGAAACTTTATTGCTGGAACAGCACAGCAGGTCAGGCAGCATCCAGGGAACAGGAGATTCGACGTTTCGGGCACAGGCCCTTCTCCAGGAATGGCCTGAAGAAGGGCCTGTGCCCGAAACGTCGAATCTCCTGTTCCCTGGATGCTGCCTGACCTGCTGTGCTGTTCCAGCAATAAAGTTTCAACTAAAATAAAAATGGCCAAGTACCTTTGAAAAGTTGCTGAATCAGCTTCCACCACTCTTCGAGGGTGTCTTTCCAACTATTAGTCATGTAGAGCTGCTCAATGACTTGAACTCCATAAGGTCAACAGTGACATTCAACAAAATGTCATACCAGAATCAAAATATTAACTGTTTCAGCTGCCAGACCTGCTGAGTTTCTCCAGTATGGTTTGTTTCAGATTCCCAGCAGCCACTGTATTTTGCTTTGATTTGAATGTTCAATAATAGTTGCACAAATGTTCATTACTATTCCCCTTCCTCAGATATTGAAGCAGTCCATGCCCCATTGCAGCAAGAACTGGACAATATCCAGAATAAGGCTAAAATGTGGCACAATTGTTACTTGCCACACTAATGTCAGGCAATAATCATTTACAACAAGACAGAATCTAACTATCACTTTTACATTCAATGGCAATATCATCACTGAATTCCCCACTATCAAAATCCTGGGAGTGTTACCATTGACCAGAAACTAAACTGCTCCAGGTATAAATGCTGTGGCTACAGAGGCAGGTCAGAGAAACCTGCAACGATAATTCACCTCCTGACTCTCTAAAGTCTATCCTCCATTTACAAGACACGTCAAGAATACCAACAACTTCCACCCCGACCTCAAATTCACCTGGACCGTCTCAGACTCCTCCCTCCCCTTCCTAGACCTTTCCATTTCTAATCTCGGGTGACCGAATCGACACGGTCATTTACTATAAACCAATCGACTCCCACAGCTACCGAGACTACACCTCCTCCTACCCTGCCCCCTGTAAAAACGCCATCCCATTCTCCCAATTCCTTCCGCCGCATCTGCTCCCAGAAGGACCAGTTCCAAAAATGTACAACCCAGATGGCCTCCTTCTTCAAGGACCGTAATTTCCCGCCAGACGTAGTAGACGACGCCCTCCACCGCATCTCTTCTACTTCCCGCTCCTCCGCCCTTGAGCCCCACCCCTCCAACCGCCACCAGAACAGAACCCTACTGGTCCTCACCTACCACCCCACCAACCTCCATGTACAACGTACCATCCGCCGTCATTTCCGCCACCTCCAAACGGACCCCACCACCAGGGATATACTTCCCTCTCCTCCCCTCC
>NC_057738.1:24755698-24765879 GCF_004010195.1 Chiloscyllium plagiosum
GGCCTATCACCCTCACCTTGACCTCCCTCCACCTATCGCATTTCCAAAGCCCCTCCCCCAAGTCCCTCCTCCCTATCTTTTATCTTAGCCTGCTGGACACACTTTCCTCATTCCTGAAGAAGGGCTTATGCCCGAAACGTCAATTCTCCTGTTCCTTGGATGCTGCCTGACCTGCTGCGCTTTTCCAGCAACACATTTTCAGCACAAGTCAAGAATATGATGGAATACTCCCCAGTTGCTTGGATGAATGTAACCCCAATACTCAAAGCTTGACACCATCCAGGACATAGTAGCCCAAGATTTTGGCACATCTACAAACATTCATTCCCTTCACCATTGATGCTCAATATATAGGTAGTGTCACCATTTAAAACATACACTGCATAAATTCACAAAAAGCTCTTCAGACTGTACATTTGATTTATTTATTGCTACAAAATACAGTGGAAAATGTTGTACAGTGTCACCGGCCTCCAGCGCCATCTTAAAAAGAAAAAAACATAGAAAATAGACAGAAAAATAAAGAAAAATTGTTCAACTTTACAGTCCTTCTTGTTAAGTGCTCCGCTATGGGCTTGCTGGCCAGACAAGTCCCCTTCACTGCACCACTTCTGGAACAAAAGTCTCCACTCTTCAGTGTTATCATCTTCACCACACCCTCACCAATGCAGACACTGATGACACCAGGTACAATGGCCCAAACTCAACTCTGCCATCATCATGAGTCTGCTTTGGGGCCACCTTGCCAATGCAGATAAGTTTTGTATTGGACCCAAACTTGCCTCTGACACTGCAACCATGGCACTAGGACCATCCCGGCGATGCAGAAGCCAATGGGAACCTAAGCTTGCCTCCATTGCCGCCACTAGTCTGCACTGGCCTCATTTGCTACGACAGAGCTCTTCAAGGGGTACGTAAAATAAAAAAGGGAGAGAACTAAAACAGATAGAGCAGACGAGCCCTGGGGTCAAAATCCTACTCCAAGCTATCTATTTAAAGTAAATACACAACTACTCCATCTAGAATGGCAAGGGCAACAAGCACATGAAACATCATTACCTGCAAACTCACCCTCAAGCCACTCAACAGCCTGATTTAGAAATATATTGCCATTCCTTCACTTCTGTTGGGTTAAAATCCTGGAATCACATTTTCTAATGGGTCTACTATAAATAGACCGCAGCACTTCAAGATGACAGCTCCTTGTCAAAGGTAACTAGGGATGCGCAATAAGTGCTTTCTCAGCCAGTGACATCCATATGCCACAAATTAATATAAAAAGACATTTACAATATGTAGTGAGAGCACTGCTGCTGAGCCATGATTGTCATAAGTGGCATTACGACATCTGATCCAAAAAGAATTAACCTGAAATGTCAATTCCATTTCTTTATTTATGTAGGCAAATATCTTAAGTGTTTCCAGCAATGTCTGCTTTAATTTCATATTTCCTACATGTAAAATTTTAATTTCCACATAGATACAGATGCATTACCAAACAAGGCAGTTGCTTCAATATTTAGGGGAATTTTTCAAACCCTTTAACACAAAAAAAAAACAAAAAGTAATGGTCCTAGTTAAATTTCACTACACAAGAATAGAGTCATACAGGTTGGAAACAGATCTGTCAGTCTAATTCGTTCACACCAACTATGTTCCCAAACAAAACAACACCTGTCTGTCTGTATTTGGCCCATATCCTTCCAAACGTTTCTCATTGTTGTACTTATCAAAAATGTCTTTTAAGCATCATAACTATACCTGCATCCACCACTTTCTCTGGCAGTTCATTCCACATATTAACCACTCTGAAGCAGTTACTGCTCATATCCTTTTTAAATCTTTTTAATCTCACCTTAAAAGTGTGCCCCCTTGTTTTGAACTTCACCACCACTATTCACCTTATCTCATAATATCAACTTCTATGGAGGTCATCCATCAATCTCCTATGGACCACTGAAAAAAGGTCCTAGCCTACTTTTAACAACTCAAAACCCCCATCCCCAACAACATCCTAGTCCGCAACAGGGTTTTGTGGTACATACCGGCAGGTAGAAGCCAGTTATTAGAGGCTGGCATGTTCTCCTCTTCTCCCTCCAAAGCATCAGAGGATGGACCTTCCTCATTTAGACGAAATATATAAATTGAAATGTTGGACTTTGTCAGGTCAATAGGCTGAGACAGAAAATGAAGATAGTTTAGCAGCAGCAAGTACATTTGCTGATTCACAGTCTGTATACATGAGTTAACATCAACTGGGAAAGTAAATACTTCTCATGAAAGGTATTGCAGTGGAACAGTGAAACATTTTCCTTCTGAAATAAAAGAATTCACCCAAATTGGAATTGTCCAATTTCCCTAATCCTAGTTACCTTCTAGCACACAAAGTGACCCTAGATGCAAGGTCAATGTACTATTGGCAGCACTGGCCATTTCATTCACTTTATCCTTTTATCTCTTTTACAGAAGATGAATCAATTTTCAAAAGTATCTGACGTTTTCTATATAGTAACAGGCAATTAAATCTGGAATTAACAATTTATCAAACAATGATAAAATACAAAATATTTTAAAGATATTAAAAATGTTGCTGTATGTCACAATAGTAAGTATTCACAGTATGCTCAACTTTGTCAAACAGCTGAACCTCATGCAATGTGGACATTTGGTTTTCAGATGACAGCCGTTACTGATAACTTTCCTTTACCTCTTTACATCTCTTCTAGACCGATCTTTTATTTTCTTGTCTAATTACTACCTCTTTCATTATCAGTTCTGCAATTTAATCTGCCCTATACTTTCTTCCTAACATAACATGTCTTGTGCTTGCTTAAACTTGCTACATTAACTTACTTCTGTTCTAACAGACCACCAGTTTGGAACTTCAACTGTTACCTTCTCCACAAAATGACAAATTAAGTTGTAATGACAGTTTATTTTCCATATATACTTGATTAGGAAGTAAAAGAGAAGCACTTTCATGACATTAAGTGATACATTCCAGATTATTCCATTGCAATTCTCCACTATAACAAATTATTGACATTGTTAATAGTACAGGAGTTCAAATGCCATGTTACAGATATATAAGACATTGGTAAAGCCACATTGGAATACTGTATACAAATTTTGATCACCTTCCTATAAGAGAGGGAGGAAAAATATTTACGAAGGATGTTACAGAGATCGGAGGCTTTGAGTTTAAGAGGAGGCTGGATAGGCTGGGACTTTTTCTTTCCCCACATGGAGCATAGGAGGCTGATGGGTGACCTTATAGAGGTTGAAAGCTCATGAGGGACATAGATAAGGTGAATAGCCAAGGTAGTTTTTCCCAGGGTAGGGGAGTCCAAAATTAGAAGATTAGGTTTATGATGAGAAGGGAAAGATAAAAAGGTACCTGAGGTGCAGCTTTTCACCCCCTCACAGTGGGTGGTACATATTTGGAATGAGCTGCCAGAGGAAGTAGTAGAGGCCTATACAGTTGTAACAATTAAAAGACATTTGGACTTGTACATGGTTAGAAAAGGTTGAGGTGGATTTGGGCCAAACGCAGACAAATGGGACTAGTTCAGTTTAGGAAACCTGGTTGGCCCATTTTCAGTACCAAAAGACCTGTTTCTACGCTGTATGACTATTACAAAAAAGTGCTTGACTCAACTTCTAACAATTCCCCCCGTCAATCCCTTACCTGTCTGTCCTTAAACGTAAGATCCGTGTCCACGATGCATACAGAGTTTACATGCTTCGTTAGAAAATCATCATCAAATTCCATCCAGACATAATCTCCAAATACCACTTGGTGTCTGCTCAGTAGTTGCAATACACACAGCCGCACATCTTCCTGCTTCGCAGTACTATTGAAACAGAACGAAACCATGTTAAAAAAAACACACAAAACAATTGTTGCAAATTTGTGGAGTTGCTTTTTGCAGTTTAATTAAAGAGCTGTGTCATAAGATAATATTGGCTTGCTTTGGAGGTAGATTTATTACTAGGAACTTGTATTAATTGTGCTTGTATCTTTATAGAGCGATGTACTTTCTTCTGATATGTAGTGCTAATTTTACCCATTTATTTATCCATTGAACGCAGTCAGTAAGTCACTCATGGCATTGCACATGATTCAAGACCAAATATAAATTTCTGACAAGGGCCCCAGACTTTGCAGACATAATTCAGTCCCATTTTAAAATAAAATGGGTGCACTGTCCTTACATTATAAATATGAACAAAGGGTTTTATATATGAAGTGAATATATAAATATTACATCATAATTTCAGCTCTTTGTGGTAATGCATTGATTCTACCGGAAGGACACTAACTACAATATGGGAGGGCGAAAATGAGCAGCTTTCTCGGCAATTTTACAGCCAAGAGGCACAGACCACAGCCCACTCCAGAATCACAGTCACAATGAAACAGATCTCTGGTCCAAATTGTCCATGCCAATCAGATACTCTCACCTGATCTACTCCCATTTGCCAGCATTTGATCCATATCCCTCTAAACTGTTCCTATTCATATACCCATCCATATACTTTTAAAATTTGTAATTGTACCAGCCTCCTCCACTTCTTCTGGCAGCTCATTGCATAAACACACCACTCCCCAAGAAAAAGGTTGCCCTCAGGTCCCTTTTGCATCTTTTCCTATGCCCTCTAGTTTTGGACTCCCCGACCCTAGGAAAAAGACTTTGGCTATTTATCCTGCCGATGTCACTCATGATTTTGAAAGCTTCTATAAGATCACCCCTCAGCCTCTTCCTATAGCTCAAATCCTCCAATCCCAGCAACATCCTTGAAAGGATTCAGAAAGGATTTACAATTTTCACAATATCTTTCCTACAGCAAAGAGACCAGAATTGAATGCAGTATTCCAAAAGTGGCCTTACCAATGTACTGTACAGCCACAACATGACATCCCAGCTCCTAAACTCAATGCACGGACCATTGAAGGCAAGTGTGCCAAAAGCCTTCTTTACCACCCCGTCCACCTGCGACTCCACTTTCAAAGAGTTCTACTCCTGCACCCCCATGTCTCTCTGTTCAGCAACACACCCTAGGACACTTGCATTAGTTGTACAGCTTCTGCCCTGGTTTGTCTTACTGAAACGCAACTCATCTCAATTATCTAAGTTAAACATTACCTGCCACTCCTCAGCCCATTGGCCCATCTGATCAAGGTCCCATTGTATTCAGAAATAACCTTCTTCACTCATTGTATTGTTTATACCCACAAGCTGTTCAGCTATCCCGGAACTAGAGTTTGTCATTCTGATGATCTTCAGCATCCATAGCTGGTCACAATGCCTCACACCTAAAATTGGTAACCTGTTATCGCCTAAATCTCACTTTGTTACGTCCCTCAGTGATAAGCTGTCTACTCTTGTACCTTCTTCCCCTGTTGCAAAGCCGTATAACCATGACTCTCAATGCAATCCAGTAACATGCTTTTTACAACAATTCCTTCCTCAGCCTTTTCTCTTTTCTAAAGCAGTCCATTCAATCATTTGTCAAATTTGAATAACTAAATTAAAACCATTGTTGTTAGTTAATAAAGCTAAGCAGTTTTAACAGATTCAGAGATTAGGGCACAAGTAGAGGAAAGTAATAAAGCACCAATAATAAACTGAAGAATTTGGCACATTAAAAACTCAAGAAAAACCTCCCGGCCCCCTAAACTCTCTCCATGGTCTGAAAGGCAAAAGTTGCTACAGTCCTACTGGACCATAGGCTCTCTCTCAATAAAGACACACATAACTGTTGGTGGTTTAACTAAATTTCAGGCAAGGGAAGATATTAAGAAGGAGAGCTCATCATTGTCAATTCAACCAGTGTGGAAATTGAACCCTTGCTGCTGGAATCACCCTACATTACATATCACTTGTCTAGCCAGTTTAAACGGCACAAGCCCACAACTGAAATCAGCAATTTCTCATCCTGCACTCACATAGCAGCTTTCTTCTCAAACTCTCTTCCCATGCATGCACTAAGCAGCTTGGCCTCTCCAACAGACTCCCCAGGATCCCATAGATCTTTTAGTCACCTGCCAATTGTAACCAAAGGCTGACAATGAACACAGCTGAATACCCACAGATTTGTGATCCTCACACATGCCACACTGAAAGATAGCTCTATATTTATTTTTCTTCGTTATTTGTTATTGCAATAAGGAAAGAAAAACTACAAGTTTCACTGCATGAAACAAAAGTGGCTTACCTGTTCTGTTTCACACAGACTTCCACATGTATTTTCATGGAGTCAAAAGATGGTAAAGCCTGTTTTAATTCTCCAGCTGCTGCATCCATTTATAAATTACTAAAGTGTTTTAAAAAAGAAAAATCTAAACAACTGATTGAATATAATAATGTCATAATTTCATTGAGTGGGATCAATAACAGACTATTTGTTCAGGAAAATTTAGATTAGATTCCCTACAGTGCGGAAACAGGCCCTTCGGCCCAACAAGTCCACACCGACCCTCCGAAGAGCGACCCATCCAAACCCATTCCCCTCCATTCACCTCTGACTAATGCACCTAACATTACGGACAGTTTAGCATGGCCAATTCACCTAACCTGCACATTTTTGGACTGAGGGAGGAAACTAGAGCACCCATAGGAAACCCATGCAGACACGGGGAGAACGTGCAAACTCCACACAGACAGTTGTCCAAGGCGGGAATTGAACCCGGGTCCCTGTCGCTGTGAGGCAGCAGTGCTAACCACTGAGTCACCGTGCCACCCTCTCTTCACATGACAAACTCCTCAACTCTGGGGTCAAACTCGCGAACCTTCTCTGAACTACCTCTACTACCACTACATCCTTCCTCAAATAAGGGAACCAAAACTGCACACAATACTCCAATTGTGGTCTCACCAATGCCTTATTTAGTTGGAACAGTACTCCCTTACCTTTATCTTCTATGCCTTTAGCTATAAAAGCCAATATTCCATTTGCTTTCTTCATTATCTGCAGTACCTGTGCACTAGTTTTCTGTGACTCTGAATGAGGACACCCAGATCCCTCTGTACTGGAACACCTTGAAATCTCTCCCCGTTTAGTTAACAGACCACCTTCTCATTTTTTCCAATGAAACACATGAGCTCACACTTATCTACATTAGACTCCATCTGCCACATTTTAGCCACTTCTAACCTATCCATATCCATTTGTAAGGTTATTTCTTCATTACAATTTACTGCCCCATCTATTTTCGAGTCTATTTAGCTTGCTCACCATGGACTTGAAGTTGTGAAGATAACTCCCCTAATCAAATTGAAGGAAGGCTGCACCAGATGCAAGATGCTTCAACTGGGAAAGCACTTCTACATCTATGAAACCCATTTGTAAGGTCATCACTGATGTAAGGGAAACACAGCAGCCAAACTCGCAAGCCGCATGATTTCACAAACAGTTAGGGAATGAATACATTTTCCATGGAAGGCTGAAGGTTGACCTTACAGAGGTTTATAAAATTATGAGGGGCATGGATACGATAAATAGACAAGGATTTTTCTTGGGATGGGTGAGTCCAGAACTAGAGGGCATAGGTCAAAAGTAGGGGGGGGGGGGGAGGGGAAGATTTAATAGGGGCCTAAGTTGCATCTTTTTCACACATTGTGATATGTGTACAGAATTAGCTGCCAGAGAAAGTGGTGAAGGTGGTACAAAGGCACCTGGATGAGTGTATGAATAGGAAGAGTTTGGAGGGATACAGGTTAAGTGCTAGCAAATGGGACAAAATTAGGTTAGGATATCTGGTCGGCAAGGACGAGTTGGGCCGAAGGGTCAGTTTCCGTGCTCTACATCACTATAAGACAATGAACGTTGGACAAGATAACCGGAGAAACTTCATTTGTCCTACACCGCATTCCAGCACTCCCTCAGCAGTGTACTGAATAGAGTGCCAGCAGGGATTTTGTGCTCAAGGCTTTCGGCTGAGGTAAAAGGGGGCAACCGCACAACTGAAACGGACACTCGGAGAGTAAACTTGCCCTAAAATCCAGCCCCACTGATCTATCAATCTCTCCCACCATCTGGTCAATACCAGGAGCCAGAACCCCCCCACCCCCAATACCCAGGGCCTATTCTCACTCACAAGTTCCTTCGGCTCTCTCGCCGGCAGAAAACTCAAATCCACCGCCCGCCACAGCACAGGCTACAGCCACTCATTGCGTCACATCCTGGGGGCGGGACAAATGCAGGAGATGCCGCCGCGATTGGCTGACGCCGTCCGCACTGTTTACTATCGCTGGCGGATCGGGACGCCGATCATCGTCCAGATCCGCCTTCCTCCCGGAGACGATCCACCGATTGGCTGCGATCTCCCGACACTCACCCGTCCGCAACCGGATTGGTCGCTGTGTGCCGAGACCGTCGACTGACTCTCGACGGAAGGGGGAGTGGGCGGGGAAGCAGCGCAAAGTTGACAAGTTTCATAAATCAAAAGATGGAAATGATTCGGAATCGTTGAATCGTACTGTATTGATTTTAAAATCGGTGCCCTCGGGAGGTCTCCCCTCCCCACGGGAAGCAGACGCCAGGCGAGTGCTCGCTCCTGTCGACGAGGCGCCGTTGGGCGCGCGAGGTTGCGCAGAATCGGCGGCTCGAGGCGGGTGCGCTGGCGCTGGCGGCCGCCTGGACATGGGGAAGAAGCACAAGAAACACAAGTGCGAGTGGCGCTCCTACGATGGTGAGTGAATGTGGAAAGGACGCCGCTACCAGGACAACTTTCCTTCCCCTTACAGTGTGTGTGCGCCAAGAACTGCCGGTCCGAGGCGGCGGACGTCCAATGAAGAGGACTAGATTGGGGGCGGGGCGGTTTGGTGTGGGGGAGGGGCGCTCCAACTCCAACTCCTTCCATTCATCTCTTGGACAGAAACAAAGTGTTGTAGCGTCTGCTCCCTCTTTGACTTTTTATTCTCAATCTTTGTTGCTTCCTCTTCTCTGTTTTATTTTATTTGCCTTTGCTTTCGCTTTTTGCTCCTAGCCCAGATGCTCAGGACAGCAGCTATCATTGATCATAGAATTGTATTTCTGCTCCATAACAGCCTCATTCCATTTATTTCAACATCTCCTGTTCCCTGCCACCTCCCCCCCCCCTCACAAATATGTCTGCTTTCCCCCTCACAGACATCAGGTATACTTAAGACTGAGGTAGATAGGTGCTAGAGTATCAACGGTTACGGGTAGAATGGGGTTGAGAAATTTATCAGCCATGATTGAATGGTGGAGCAGACTCGATGGGCTGAATGGCCTATTTTCTGCTCCTATGTCTTATGGTCTACTCAAGGGCGACTGATTTTCACACGCTGGTCACTGAATAAACACGTTCCTCCTGAATTATTTGCAGAACTTATTAGTGACAATCTTTTGTTGAGGATCATGATTTTAAGTTCCCATTGTATTTTTCTTTTACCCTCCTTGTTTGGGATAAAATATTTATCAATACTTATTGATTTGAAATACTTGTCTGGGTCAATAATATTAGAGGGTGAGACAGAGTTTAATCAACAAGAGAAAATCAAGGGTTTTGGTGGGAGTTGGGTTGGTGGAGGGTAAGACAGGAATGAAGAGTTGAAAATTATCAACTCAGCCGTGATCTCATTGAGTGATGGAACAGACTCGATGCACTGAATGGCCTACTTCTGCTCTGATGTCTTTTAGTCTTGAATACATTACAGTGATTTGCAAACTGGAAATGTGTTGCTGGAAAAGCGCAGCAGGTCAGGCAGCATCCAAGGAGCAGGAGAATCGACGTTTCGGGCATGAGCCCTTCTTCGCCATCTCGTGCTCCCGTGAGGAGGTTGAGCAATTCATCAACTTCACCAACACATTCCACCCTGACCTTAAATTTACCTGGACCACCTCTGACACCTCCCTCCCCTTCCTGGACCTCTCCATCTGCATTAATGATGATCGACTTGACATTGACATTTTTTACAAACCCACCGACTCCCACAGCTACCTGGATTACACCTCTTCCCACCCTACCTCTTGCAAAAATGCCATCCCGTATTCCCAATTCCTCTGCCTCCGCCGTATCTGCTCCCAGGAGGATCAGTTCCACCACAGAACACACCAGATGGCCTCCTTCTTTAGAGACCGCAATTTCCCTTCCCACGTGGTTAAAGATGCCCTCCAACGCATCTCACCCACATCCCGCACCTCCGCCCTCA
>NC_057738.1:24766499-24773644 GCF_004010195.1 Chiloscyllium plagiosum
CCATTGTACTCTATGCTACTTTCTCCCCACCCCCCCCCTCCTCTAGCTTATCTCTCCACGCTTCGGGCTCACTGCCTTTATTCCTAATGAAGGGCTTTTGCCCAAAACGTCGATTTCGAAGCTCCTTGGATGCTGCCTGAACTGCTGTGCTCTTCCAGCACCACTAATCCAGAATTTAGCAAATCAGTGTCTACCTATGAGATATAGGAGCAGGGGTAGGCCATTCAGCCTTTCAGACTTGCTCTGGAATTCAAAATGATCATGACTGATTGTCCAAGTCAGTACCCTGTTCATGTTTCTCCCTTTGATCCTTTTAGCCCTGATAGCTTTATCTAACTCCTTCTTGAAAATATTCAATGTTTTGGCCTCAATCACTTCCTGAGGGAAAGAATTCTACAGGCTCACCACCGAAATTTCTCCTCGTCTCCTAAGTGATCTAACCTGTACCTTTAGACTGTGACCTGGAACCCCAGTTACCAGGAACTTCTTCCTGCATTTACCATGTCTAGTCCTGTTAGAATTTTATAGTTTGTTTTTGTAGTTTGTGTGTCTTCATATCTTTCAGATGAAAAAATGTCTGTGGAACTTTTCAAGGAAGAGAAGGGCTGCAATTCTAGTCTCTAAGCCCAAGATTATCAATACCAACAAGAATGGATCAGCTAATTATTTGTCTCATTGCTGTTGGTGGGATGCTTTTGTGTGTGAACTGATAGATATATTTGCATGCGAGACAATATAATTAATGTGCAAACGTAATTAATGATTGTTACTCCTTCTAGTGGAAGACCCAATCCTGTCACAAAGAGGGGCAGTCTACATAGGAAAGGAGGGAAGGATGTGAAACAACTTCTACAAAGTTCATAATAATGGATTTTTGAACTGCAGTTAATCTTTGATTATTAATGATAATCTCTGTTTTACTGACAGGCCTAATTTAGAGCAAATTCTTGCATAAATGTTGCAGACCTTTTCTTATCCATGTATGTGAGATGTGTTTCCTATTTCATTACAGGCTTTGTTGATAAACCTCCTGAAAAGCCACTTAAGCTGGTACTGAAGGTGGGAGGAAGTGAAGTTACTGAGCTCTCTGGTTCAGGCCACGATTCCAGCTATTATGATGACCGGTCTGATCATGAGCGAGAACGGCACAAAGACAAGAAAAAAAAGAAGAAAAAGAAGTCAGAAAAAGATAAACACATTTCAGATGAAGAACGTAGGAGAAGGAAAGTAAGTTGACATCAGGTTTGGTCAGATATAGTTTGTATTTATGTCTTTAATCTAAGAGACTCAATACTTTTCAGTAGAAGTAGATGAATGATTCAGGTGTAATTTGTTTTGAGATGGTTTTAACACGTGAGACAGTGTGGGCTGGAGGCATTTAGTAGGGAAGCTCCACAATGTTGTGGCAAGGTGACTGAAGGTTTTGCAATCAATGTTGAGGCAAGGGTACAGAGGATGCTGGAAAGGCTCGAAAACTGATTAAACCCACGACAGGATTGCTAGTATTGGGAAAGCCTGTTTGAAAAGTTGAGTGGGGGGTCGTGACGAGGATGAAATGTTCAATTTGGTGGATTGAGGGTGAGCTACTCTAGGTCAGATGAGGTGACAGGTGAGAAAGAATTTATTCAGATCAAGAATCTGGTGAGTTTTACACAAGATGACACATGAAGATTGGGAAGCAAGGCTATATTAGCATAATTAATAGAAGTGGGAAAATTGATTAAATATTTGAGCCAGGATGGGGTTGTAACAGGAACATAAGGGCAAGCTGTTTTTGAGGAGAGGTCTGATATTTTGGAGTTTCTAATGTAAAGAAATTGTGCTTGAGGAAAATAAGAATTTCAGTGAAGTCAATTTGAGAGCTAGTAGCTGCCAATTTGGAACTGATTAAGGAAGACCTCAAAAGGACATGAAGTTGTAAAAGTATTAATTGCATTTAAATATACAACAATTATGCTGCAGCTTTTACAAAACTGTGTATCTATCCCATTTTACTGAAATTGAAAGTAACCTGATTTTAATGGGTCTAATGATTATTAATCTTTATAAGCTTATGTCAGAATTTGGTAATTTGTCTTTTGTGCGTTTTATTATTTACAAGCAGTACTTTTGTATTGTCGTTTTAATTTTGCAAATAAAATCCAATTTACGGTTTTGCACAGAAATAAGTTCTGTTGAACCGATCAAGCAAAACATTTCAGCAACAATTCCACACTTGGTTGTTTTAATTTGCTTGCATTTAAACTATTGATTATTTTAGATTCAGTAATTTTGAGGTGTAGACTGTCTTTTAGTTTTGTTACTCTTTCTGAAAGGGGGCTGTTAAACAGACAGAGAAAGCAATGCGCACTGACAGTTTGCATAATAAGCACATAATTAATTTATTCTTCCTGTGATGTGAGTACATTTTAGCAAGATTAGCAACGGATGAAAGTGTGTGTGCATGCGTCCATCCTCTACTTTGGTACATTTAAAGATGTTTGTATATTTCTTTAAGTAGTGCTGAAAGCCACCTGCTCTTGTAAACATATAGATGTCACAATAAGAAACAAGCTGTTGGGCCAAAAATTTACCGTCTATCCTTTATTCATATTCTGTGCCTAATTTTGAGTATTGATGTTTCAGACTTTATATCTCAGTGTCAGTAGCTTTGGATATGAATCTACAATCCCTCAACTCTCTCTGCAAAGATATTTCTTTTGTCCTCCGTTCTGTTGATTTGATTTTCAATCTTTGGCTTCTTATCCTTAATCTCCCAGCAAGTGGAAGCAATTTGCTTCTATCTCGGCAGTCCAATTCTTTAATAATTTTCAGCAGTTCTATTGTATTGCCCTGCAATCTTCATTCTCAAAACATCTTCAACTATTGTTTATAATTGTATTTGCTCATTCCAGGTGATGCTCTCAGGATGCCTTATATCCTGTATAAAGTCTCAAACACCGTCCGATAAAGTGGAGTCCGTTACTTTACGTTGTGCTTTGAGATAATTTTAAAATAATCACATTTTTATGGTGAAAACTGGAATAGCATATTGGGGAGGAGGCAAATCTTTAATCTTTTGAGTGTAAGATAATGAATAAAAAGAATATTTGAGTCTGGATATGTACCAGAGCACTACCAATTGGGAGTGTAAGCCAGGAAGAGAGATACCTGCAGTGGGAAAAACTTCAGAATTAAAAATAATATCATTCATGGGATGTGGTTGTCGCTGGTGGGCCAGCATTTATTGCCCATCTCTAATTGCCCCTTGAGAAGGTGGTGACGAACTGTCTTCCTAAACCGCTGAACTCCATTTTGTGTAGGTAGACCCACAATGCCATTCGAGAGGGAGTACCAGGATTTTGACCCAGTGACACTGAAAAAATGATAATATAGTTCTAAGACAGGATGTTATGTGGCTTGGAGGGGAGCTTGCAGGTAGTGACATTCCTGTTAATTTTCTGCCCTTGTCCTTCTTGATGGTAGTGGTCAGTGCACCTTGTAGAAAACAGCAGCAATGTATGGTGAGCTTTACACTGGGAATGACTGTTTGTGGCTGTACTAGTCAAGTAGACTGCATTGTCCTCGGTGATATGGATCATCTTGTGTTGTTGGAGCTGCACATATCTAGGCATGTGGGGAACATTTCATTATATTTGTGATGTGTGCATTATTGGTGTTAAACAATTTTGAGGGATCAGGAGCTGAGTTACTCGCTACAGAATTTCTAGCTTCAAACCTGCTCATGTAGCTCTGATATAGCTAGTCCAGTTCTGTTTCTAGTCAGGATGTTGATAGTGGGGCATTCAGTGATGGTAATGTTGTTGAATGTCAGGGGTGGTAGTTAGATTCTGTCCTGTTGGAGGTAGGCTAATTCAAGATAAAATCATTTAATCGCCAGGTGTTAATTTGATATGAAAATTGTAATAAGCAGAGAATTAAATACCAACATAAAACATTTGGTCGAAATTCAAATTACCCTCACAGCAAAATTGCGCTGTTTTGCTAATGTGTTTGGGTACCTCCACCTCCTTTTCAAGTTTTGAATGTATTAAACTTAAGTAATTAAATTGGTGACTTTCTCTGATAACACCTGATGCTCAAGCCCTATAGAATTGGTACATCACTGTCTCAGCCTGTACTGCAATTTAATATCTGATAGTCCATTTAGCAGTCCATTTCCCTTCAATTTCACTTTCCCCAAAATAAAACCTTTTCTGTTTTTCAGCTCCTAACCCTCTCCATGATGGCCTCCTCAGTTCAAATTACACAGGAGCAAACTGATCTCGAGAACTGGAAAGATCTGGGATCCCTTGTGTTTGAATTGTATAAGAATCTGTGGCTTGTAATACTGCAAGTCTAAAGTATGACCTTAATTGAAAGTGGCTTCTGAGATCTAGCAGGGAAAATATGTGTTGGATATATTAGAAAGTGTATGTAGTCTGAATGAAAGTGAGGCATTAGCACCACACAATGCAAGCAGTATATAGAAATCCTTACTGGAATTGGAGTCTGGTGCTTCAGAACATTAACTGAGAGTAGGCTTTTGAATAATGAAATAAGAGGTGGAAGATGTTGGTGTTAGTGGTTAGTCTATAATGTAGTTGGCGGGGCTTGAATTATAGCAAGTGTTGAGGTTGAGGAGTGTGAAGGCTAAGGTGGCTGTGTGCTGGGTGAGGAGGGTTTGGAAGCACTGCATGTCTGGAATCACTAGTGCATAGGCAATGACACAAAAACATCACTGCTAAAATAAACTTTCATTTTACTGCTGGTTAGTGATAGTGAACTTTAAAATTGAGATTAGATATTTTTGTGTTTGTGACAGACATTGCTTGCTATTGAGACTATCTCTTTTTTATCTGGTTCTCAATTTTCATTTGGAACTCTGAGCTAAAGTTAGAATTTAAATTTTGAGCAGCGGCTTGTTTTAGAAAGGAAGAGAGAGCAAACAAACTTGTGGTAATTTTTGAGAACTGGCCTGGAAAGGTAATTGCAAGTTAATTACTGTTCTCAGAACATTCCAGATGTTTCAGCATCAGGATGTGTTATGCTCTAGAACTGTTGCACTGGTCAATGCAGGTGAGGATGTTGCTGGCCAGCCAACCACCAATAATGTGAAAAAAAAGAGAAACCATTGATTGAACAGATTTTGATTGGGTTTTTTGGGCAAAAATCTGTGTGTACAAAAGCTGCTAGACTGGGAAACTGTGTTTGAGTTTTACTTTGTCTAGTTTTATATTCTGTTAAACAATTATTAAATGTTCTGAGAAAAGAATACCAGTTTATAACCAATAAGTGATTATTTGTTGGAGCTTGCTAGAAGCTGTTTACATTGTGAGCTAGGGCTTTTCACACTGGAGAGAAGAAGGAAGAGAGGTGACTTGATAGAGATAATGAAAGACATAGATAGAGTACAAAGTTAAAAATCACACAACATCAGGTTATAGTCCAACAGGTTTATTTGGAAGCATTTCCAAATCATGGATAGAGTAGATAGCCAGAGACTTTCCCCAGGGCAGAAATGGCTGTTACGAGGGGACATAATTTTTTAAGGTGATTGGAGAAAGTTATAGGGGAGTTGTCAGAGGTAGGTTCTTTGCGCAGTGAGTGACAGATGCTTGGAAGGTACTGCCAGTGGCAGTAGTGGAGTCAGAGACATTAGGGACAATTAAATCACTGCTGGACAAACACTTGGACAGTAGTAAATTGAGGGGTGTGTGGGTTAGGTTGATCTTAGATTAAGATAAATGCTCAGCAGAACATTGTTGGCCAAAGTGCCTTTACTGCGCTGTACTGACTTTGGAATTTAGGCAACATACAATCCATGTGCATATAAGACCTCACATCATTCAAGGATTCAATAAAGACCTGGTACTCATCATTGTAACTGTTATCAAACTGCCAAGTTACAATTCTTTTACTTTCTTTTGACTTTTCCCTGAACTCTTTGTCTGTGTGTGAGAGCCAGGGTTATGATCAGAGAAGATTGGGTTGAAATCATAGACCTATATCAAGAAGAAGAGATCATGTCTGGAGTCAGGCACAGTCGAAGTGAACATATATTTTGGAGCAGCATGGAAATTCCATGCAGGGAAAGAGTTAATTTTTGCTTGTTTTTTTAAATTTCATAATTTGTAATGTATTTTTGATAAATTGAAGCCCAGGGTGTCCAACACAAAGCAGAGTGACATCACAGGAAAACTGTAAGTTCATAGGTTGGTAATAGCTGCTAATTTCACTATATATATTGTAAGTTACTTTCCTGTTGGAAGGTAAATAGGAGAAATATTAACAGATTATAAACCAAAAGACATTTCAATTTTTTCAAAAAAAAAATTAAGAATTAAATAAATAAAATAGAGATACAAAGCCAGGTGATGTGTTGTATCTGCATGTGGGAGCTGGTAGACTCCATTGTGGTTCATAGTATCCACATCCATAGGTGTTGGTTGCTTGAGGAATTTAGGCTAAGAGTTGATAAGCTGGAGTCTGAGCTTTCAACACTACAACACATCAGAGAGAGGGAGAGTTACCTGCAACCTGTGACACGCTCGGCAGTCACACACCTCAGATTAACTACCTCAGATTTGATCAGTGGTCAGAGATAGGGTGTGACTATGAGTGTGGTAGATAGAAGGATCCAGGAGCTAGTGCATGAAGCCTAAGCCCTTGACGTGGCTAGCACGTTTGAGATTCTTGCTCCCTTTGTGGATGGGAGCATGGGCTTTAGGGAGGCCGAGCAAACTGATTATAGCACCATGATTTAATAAACCATTCAAGAGTGGGAAGAAAAGAGAAATATATTTGTAATCAGGGATAATATAATCAGGGGTATGTCTAGGATTGAGAGTCTTGAAGGCTGTGTTGCCTGATTGATGTCCGGGTTCAGGATATCTCATTTGGGGAGAAAGTGAGGTGTGCAGATGCTGGAGATCAGAGCTGAAAATGTGTTGCTGGAAGAGCGCAGCAGGTCAGGCAGCATCCAGGGAACAGGAGAATCGATGTTTCGGGCATAAGCCCTTCTTCAGGAATGAGGAAAGTGTGTCCAGCAGGCTAAGATAAAAGGTAGGGAGGAGGGACTTGGGGGAGGGATGTTGGAAATGCAATAGGTGGAAAGAGGTCAAGGTGAGGGTGATAGGTCAGACTGGGGTGGGGGCGGAGAGGTC
>NC_057738.1:24774763-24801906 GCF_004010195.1 Chiloscyllium plagiosum
TGGGGGATGGAGGTGTACTGGGACTGGATGTCCATGGTGAAGATGAGGCGTTGGGGACCGGGGAAGCGGAGATCCTGTAGGAGGTGGAGGGCGTGGGTGGTGTCCCGAACGTAGTTGGGGAGTTCTTGGACTAAGGGGGACAGGACCGTGTCGGGGTATGCAGAGATGAGTTCGGTGGGGCAGGAGCAGGCTGAGACAATGGGTCGGCCGGGGCAGTCAGGTTTGTGGATTTTGGGCAGGAGGTAGAAGCGGGCGGTGCGGGGTTGTGGGACTATGAGGTTGGAGGCGGTGGATGGGAGATCCCCTGAGGTGATGAGGTCAGGCAGCATCCCTGGATGCTGCCTGACCTGCTGCGCTGTTCCAGCAACACATATCTCATTTGGGCTCTAGAGGAACTTGGAGTGGGAGGGGAAACATCATGCTGCTATGGTATGTACCAATAATATAGTTAGAAAAAGGAAGGAGGTTCTGCTGAGGGAATACGAGCAGCTATGCACTAAATGATAAAGCAGAACTCAAAAGGTAACAATTTCTGCATTATTACCTGAGCCATAAGCTAATTGGTACAAGCTAAACAAAATTAAAAGGCCAACAAGTGGCTTAAAGATTGGTATGAGGGAACAAGTTCAAATTCATGAGACATTGGTATTATAGGGGAAGGAGGGTAGGGCTCCACCTGAATCACGCTGGGACCAGAGTCTTGGTGAATTGCATAACGAGGGCTGTAGATTGGGCTTTTAACTAAGTATAGGAGACTTGTCTACATGGAAAATTATAAAATCAAAGGTAAAGGAGAAGGTAGGATTGCAAGTTAGTGATGGGGCGAAGGTAAAACACAGGAAGGGAAATAAGTCTGGTACGAGTACAAATCTCCAAAGGGTAGCTACTCTGTAGTAAAGACTATAAATTAACAAATAAGAACTTCTAAATAGAATAGAGTAATAATGATTGGTGCCTTTAATCTTCATGTTGATTGGGTTAATCAAATGGGAAAGAGTAGCTACTTCAAAAATTCATAGTGTATTAGGGATAGTTTCCTCGAACAGTATACCATGGACCAATCAAGGAGGAGGTTATCGTGGATCTGGTAATGGGTAATGAGGCTGGTTTAATAAATTACCTCAGAATAAAAGATTCCCTCGGAAATAATGATCAAATATGATAGAATTTAAACTTAGTTCAAAATGTGGGTCGGAAATAACCGTGTTTAACTTAAATAAAAGGAATTACAATGAAATTAGGATAGAGTTAACTAAACTCTAGGACAGGGTAGATAGATTAGCAGGAATTAGAGTAAGTAAGCACTAGGAGACATTTAACAATATAACTGATGACTCTCAGTAAAAATACAGCCCGGTAAAGAGGAAGGATTCTAAGAGAGGAATAAACTGGCCGTGGCTAACCAAGGATGTTAAGGTATTAAGTGAATAAGTAAGCCTGTAAGGAGATCAAAGTCTGTAAAACTGGAATAAATTCTGAATCCAGCTATGGAAGACTTTTTTTTTAAAAAGGGAGAAAATAAACTACCAGGAAAAACTAGGAAGGATCATAAAAGCTGACATTAAGAGTTCTGTAAACCTATAAAAAGGGATGCGAATGGTCAAAATGAATATAGATCCCTTAGAAACGGAATCTAGGGAGATGTTTTGAAAAACAACGAAATGGCAGAGGAGTTAAACAGATATTTAGCACCAGTCTTTACAGTGGAAGACACTTAGAAATAACGAATACGGGGGAGGAACTAGGTACCATCACTATCCCTAAAGAAGTAGTTTTAGACAAACTAATGGGGCTAATGGCCGATAAATCCCCTGGCCCTGTTAGCTTGTAACCGAGGATCCTAAAAGTAGTAGTTGTAGTTAAAGCATTGGTTGTAGTTTTCGAAAGCCCTATGGATTCTGCAGAAATATCAGAAGATTAGAAAATTGGTAATGTGGCACTCCTATTCAAAAAGGGAGGAAGGGGAAAAGTGCAAAACTATAGGCTGATCAGCCTAATATCTATTGTTGAAAAATAATTGGACTCAATTATTAAGGAACTAATAGCAGAACATTAGGAAAATCCTATCCTAATCATGCAGACTTAGCCTGGTTTCATGAAAGAGAAATTGTGTCTGACTAATTTATTAGTTTTTCAAGGAATTCTCAACCAGAATGGGTAGAGGGAAACTGGTAGATGTGACTTTGCCACAGGAAATGACATCACCAGAGAAAATGACATCACCAACACAAAGAAATCTAAATAGAAAGTAGGACTTATCAGCAGTGCTTCGCCTGAGGCCAACTGAAGATGTTACCTGGTAAGGTGACAAAACGTCTGGAAATGAACCTTCCGGCTCAGCGAGCAAACCTACATCCAGAACTGGTAGATGTGTTGTATTTGGACTTCCAGAAGGTGTTCAACAAGATAACTCACAAAAGGTTAAATCATAAGAGCATATGGCATTTGAGGTCGTATTTTGGCATGTATAGAGAATTGGCTAATGGACAAGAAACAGTGGGAGGGAATAAGGAATTCTGTTTCAGTTTGGCGAACTGTGGCCAGTGGGATTCCAAAGAAATCAGTGCTGAGACCACAACCGTTTACAATGCATACTAATGACTTGGAGGAATGAAGTGAATGTGCTGTAGCCAGGTTTACAGAAAAATAGGTGAAAAGACAGGTTGTGAGAGGGATACAAGCAGTTCAGATATTGATAGGTTAAGTGGGCAAAAAATTGGCAAACAACTACAATTTGGGAAAATGCAAAGTTGCTGAGTTTGGAATGGAGAAAGAGAAAAAGTGCAGAAAGCTACAGCACAATGGGACTTGGGCTATTTGTACATGAAACACAGAAGGCTAGCACATAGGTGCAGCAGGTAATCAGGAAAGCTAATGGAAAGTTGGTCCTTATTTCAAGGGGGTTGGAATATAAACCAGGGGAAATTTATTGCAACTGTATGAGATGCTGGAAAAACCACATCTGGAGTACTGTGAGCAGTTTTGGACCCCTTATTTAAGGAAAGATATTGTTTCATTGGAGGTGGTTCAGAGAAGGTTCATAAGGATGATCCCTGATATGGAGAGATTGATTTATAAGCAAAGACTAAAACAGGTTGGGATTCTGCTCACTGAAGTTTAGAAGGCTGAGAGCTGATCATATTGAAACATATAGAATTCTTGAGGGGTCTGACAGGGTAAATGCTGAGAGGATGTTACAACTCAATGGAGAGTCTAGCACCAGAGGGCACAGTCTCAGAATAAAGCAATGCCAATTTAAGAGTGAGTTGAGTATTTCATCTGAGGGTTGAGAGTCCTTGTGTAAATTTAAGACTGAGACAGATAGATTTTACATCAGTAGGGTAATTAAGGGCCACGGGGGAAAGGCAGGAAAGTGGATGCGAGTTATGTCGGAATAGCCATGATCCTATTGAATGACAGAGCATGTCTGAGGAGCTGAATGGCCTAGTCTGGTTCTTATTTCTTATCGTCATAATTAGGTTACCTTGTTGTTTAGCTTTGCTCTGCTAAAGTTACCGCATTAACCATAAATTCCTCATTTTTGTTGAACTTGGTGTTCGAGATCTGCCTTCATAAGTCTGGTTAGGAACAATTGGGAAATTTTGGGGTCATTAAATATTTTAATTTCACTATGTTGCAAATCCAGTATTAGAGAGGCTGATTTATCATCCCTGACTTGTCATCCCTGTGTTGTATTATCAGTAGAAGTTTTCTATCTGATTGCTGGTTTAATATTATGTTCTCTTACTTGTCCACATTTGAGAGAGTAAAGTATGTCTGAGTCCCAGGTAGGTAATGTTTTGACATTCACTGATATTTGAGTTGTGTTGCACTTCCTACACTTCAATAATCACAGAAGTTCCAGGTTAGTGTTTCAGCCTTGACCTGAGAGGGTGCTTGAGACTGAGGAAACTAGAGAGAACCTGTTTTTGGATATTTCCTATTGTGGCTCCTGATGGAATGCTAAAGTATCCATAAGATCTGTGAAGATCTATTAGCAGAGATTGCAGTAATGAATATTGATTTGAGACTTTAAAGTTCTGAGACAGTGTTTTAAAATATTTTACAAATGCCCATTTTTAGAGGCCACGTTGTAAAAGTGGAGATCACATTTGTCACTTTAATTCTTGCATTCTACCTTTGCTCATTACATCTGTCACCTAGATAATGGAGGCGTGAAGGAGTGTAACATCCAGATTAACCCAGGACTATACTGTGGAAAATGGTGTTATAAAGCTATGTGTGCAAAACTTGAATGTAGGAATATTTTCTGGATTTTTTGTGTAATATATAATTTTCCACTGCCATAGGATCTTGTGTGGCTGCATACCTTTCCTGAAGAAATGAGATATGTTAAATACGAAACAAATACTCAATCTCACTTAGTTACAGGTTCAAGACCAGTAACTTTTGTTCACCAGTATTATGTCTTGAAGACTCAGATATGTGTTGTGGTAGCTCAAAACAGTATCTTGAGCTGAAAGCTTGAACACTTCATAAATGCAGAGGCCTTTCACTTGCAGTTTGGCTGGTCAAGACATTAAGACCAATGGTTGTGCACTTTATATATGAATATTTTCTGACTTTAGAAATTGTTCAGGTTTCCATAAGTTCTCCTGTTGACTGATTTCAGTACAATTTGCGAGTCACATCAGTTGTCTTGGGTAGTTGCACCATTATCACATAAGAAAAAGTATTAACTATTTGAACGAGCCCTTTACATGTCATATATAACTGGTTGTTAAGTATCCTGAACATAAATATACTTATGATACATTTGCGCCATTCTGAGCAAAATACAACTCACTTAATATAAAAAACTGAAAATGCTGAATACATTTTTGACATCTACATAGACTTGTTGCATTACAAGATTGAAAGCTGAGTACCAATCTGCTTGCTGTGCTGCAGTGATACAAGCATGCATACTTGTAGGCAATTATTAAGTACCATGCCATGTTAATACCAGCCAACCTTCATCATCTGTCTATTTACTTGATGGATATAAAATTGAAAATACAATGCACTATCCTTTGTCAGGAAAAGTTGTTACTTATACATTCTTTTCAAATAAACTGAACCTTTTGGCATGTGCTTTCTGAGATTTATTAATCTTGCATGTTTGTAAATAAGAATGAAAAGACTTGAAATCGGCTCATTTTGCACATTTATTGTTTCTGTGATGGCAAAAAACTAATCATATTCTTCTGTAGATTTGTTAGACCTCATCGTCCACAGGGCATCTATATCAATGACATTCCTTAATGGAATCAAATATGTATTCTATCATTTGACTGATCATCTTTTGTGACAGGAAGAGAAGAAGCGAAAACGTGAAAAAGAACATTTAGACAGTGAGGCTGATGCAGATGAGTTTGATCCAGGAAAAAGGATTGAAGTTGAACCCCCAACAGATCGACCAGTCCGATCGTGCAGGACAAAGGAACAAGGTACAAGTTTTTTAAAAATAGACTGCAGATGTTGGAAGTTGAAAATGAAAAGAGAAATTGCTGAAAAAACTCAGCAGATCTGGCAGCATCTGTGGACATCAATTCGGAAGAAGGATTACTGGACCCTTCTGCTTTCTGCTCTATCTCCACAGATGCTGTTCAACCTGCTCAGTTTCTTCAGCAATTTCTGGTTTTGTCTCAAAATTATCAGTAGCATTCACAGTTTTTTTTTATATAACTTAGTTTCATCTGTAATATATTGTCAGGTATAAAAGAGAGAACATAAATGGTAATGGACTTGAATTATTCTAATTACTGGCCATTCCTGGTATCATTCATTGTAATTTAAAAAATGAACATTTCTAAAATGCTATGTGTTGAGCTGTATCTTTTTTAGGTGTTTGTATTCTCCTTTACTACTCCTGTTGTGTTCTTTGGAGCTTGGTCATGCAAATTTACTTCTCACAGTGAGGCAGGGTGATGTATGCAAAATTAGCATGGGATCAGGGATGCAATGTTTTACTAAAACTTTCACTAAGCGGTATTGCATTTCCAATGCCTTTAGTTGGGACTTTTGGTGATATCTTAATATTGTTGTGAAATAGCAGAATACAGACATGAGTCAGGGAATATCTAATTTAGTTAATAGTGCTTCAAAAATGTTATTGCTTTCCTCCTTAATTTTTCTGTGTGATTGCTTAACATGACTACAGTTTGGAGTAAGAAGCTTGTGTCACTGCTAGTAAACTACTAAGTATATACCACACCTACTTTGAAAGAAAACGTATAGCAATACCATTTGTAGAAATTATATCACTCAGTCAATGAATCACAAGTGGCAAGGTTTTCAATCAATGATCTGACCCATGTAGAATCAGTTGTGAAGTTCTTAGAATTAATTTGAACCAAAGAGGAGAAATTAAGGTGTCCAGAATCCCACTCCTGATCATTCTCCAGTGATGCTGGTGCAGTAAATAGATTTTTGTGGCTATAACGTGTGGCAGTGTGCTCTGATGACATAAGTGGTCAAATAATTATTTACCAGTTACTATCCAGGGTTGTATTCAAAGACCAGAAGCTTTAATGGATTCTGGAGAGCATAGTACAGCAAACGAAGCTGCCTTCATGAAGGAGGAAAAGTAAACAAGATCCTACTGAGATTATAAAAAAAGATTATTCATTAACAAAGAAGAATCTGCATTTATTTGCACCAATCACAACCCCAGGAGGTCCCAAACCACTTTATAGTCAATTAAGTTTTTTTTTAAAATGAAACCACTCTTGTAACGTAGGAAAACATTTTTGAAGGCTTAAATTACAACAGGATTACAACTAGATTTTGACCAGATGGGCCAAAGCACTGAGAAGTGGCAGATGGAGTTTAATTCAGATAAATGCGAGGTGCTGCATTTTGGGAAAACAAATCTTAACAGGACTTATACACTTAATGGTAAGGTCCTAGGGAGTGTTGTTGAACAAAGAGACCTTGGAGTGTACGTTCATAGCTCCTTGAAAGTGGAGTCGCAGGTAGATAGGATAGTGAGGAAGGCGTTTGGTATGCTTTCTTTTATTGGTCAGAATATTGAGTACAGGAGTTGGGAGGTCATGTTGCAGCTGTACAGGACATTGGTTAGGCCGCTGTTGGAATATTGCGTGCAATTCTGGTCTCCTTCCTATCGGAAAGATGTTGTGAAACTTGAAAGGGTTGAGAAAAGATTTACAAAGATGTTGCCAGAGTTGGAGGATTTGAGCTATAAGGAGAGGCTGAACAGGCTGGGGCTGTTTTCCCTGGAGTGTCGGAGGTTGAGGGGTGACCTTATAGAGGTTTACAAAATCATGAGGGGCATGGATAGGATAAATAGACAAAGTCTTTTCCCTGGGGTCGGGGAATCCAGAACTAGAGGGCATAGGTTTAGGGTGAGAGGGGAAAGATAAAAAAAGACCTAAGGGGCAACTGTTGCACACAGAGGGTGGTGCGTGTATGGAATGAGCTGCCAGAGGAAGTGGTGGAGGCTGGTACAATTGCAACATTTAAAATGCATTTGTATGGGTATATGAATAGGAAGGGTTTGGAGGGATATGGGTCGAGTGCTGGCAGGTCTAGATTGGGTTGGGATATCTAGTCGGCATGGACGAGTTGGACCAAAGGGTCTGTTTCCATGCTGTACATCTCTATGGCTATGACTCTAAATTGTTTGTTCCTTCCCCCAGTATCCAAGATGAACCGAACAAATAATTGTCTACATTCAGTCATGGTGTCCACATTGAGTCTTATTGCCAGCCTGTTAGTGAACTATCACTAAATCTTGTACATGCTAGGTCGCTTAATTGCACAAATTTCCGAATAGTTTTCCTGCCACCATTACTAAATAATTTAACATATTTTGACAATGTTTTGTTATTCTCATCGCAACTCATGACAATAGTGGACAAGTTTCAGTGTCAAACCTGGTTTTATTGTCTAGATGTTTTGCTTTCGCAAATTGATAACTACAGTGGTTGGATAGTGAATATTCATGCATGGTTACCAATATACTTTAAATAAAGTACATAAAACAAGGGCAAAAAAAAGCAAAGCTGCAGAGTAATTTGGAGAGATCTTAACATTAAACAGCAAAAAATAAATATTGAGCCATTTTCCCATCAGTACCCTTTAAAGACACCCAACCCAAGTGAAATATCATTCTTATTTTCACTCTTTAATTTATTACTCAACTGATTAGGTTACAAATGTTTCCTTTCACTGACTTTCTGCTCGTTCACAAAATGTAATTCTCTTCTCTCCTTGAAATAATGATGGTTTCCTGATGCTCATTGTTTTGAGGATTCCATAGTGTATCGCATTTGATGATGTGGATTTTGTGAACTGAAGCTGCTTCAGGACCCATAGCCCTCTTTCTGCATGTTGTAAAAGATCAAGTTAGCACTTCAGCAATGATCTCACAAGGTAGCTTACCTATTATTTAGCTTAAGTCCCATGATTTCTTCGAAAAACTGTTTGATCCAATACTTAAAAAATGTTCTGTGCCTTTTTTTAAAAAAAAGCAAATCACCTTCACTGAATGCAAAACCAAAACCCATGTACCTTGGTTTTAGAGCCCAAGTTCCAAAATAATTTTAAGCCTTCATCACAATATTAGATAGTTGCATTCGTGTAGTGACATTCACAATAAAGATCATGAAGCATGTTACTTTTGCATTACTTTTTAATGTAAGATGATACATGTAAGCAATTACAGATTATGCCATTATCTTTCAATACTAATAAAACCTTTGTTTGTGTTAAAAGTGGAAAGTGAGAATACACCTCTGCAGCAGCTATTGGAGCATTTTTTGCGCCAGTTACAAAGGTATGATTTAAAGCCATACTATGACATGCAGTCTCAAAATATATTCATTCAAAGTCAGCAACAATTAAATAGTTTGTCTTTTTATTGAACTATTTAACTATATTTGTCTTCCTACATTGGGAGGATAGATTGATTTATCTAAGCTGTATCCAGAATTGTGCATAGTCTACTACAAGGTGTCAGAGTTTTGATATCTTCCTGCACCCATTCTCCCTGGTGGGGTAAATTCTGACCTTTGCTTTCTACCTATTTTCAAATTTGACATATTGTGTGACCATAGTGAGCATGACCTTCCGTCCCAGCGTGTTGCACAGCAGTACAGTTTGCTAAATCTTTAAATCTTGTATTTTACTGTGTACACTAACCTTTTGAGGGCAATGACTTGCTAGTAAATCGAACTTGCATCTGTACTGTTATAAGTATCTGTAGGACATTATATATGCTCTGGCTCAAAAACATGACCATTCTTCATCTGTGAGTCTAGATCATGAGTATGAGAAGTTATTGAATTGCATGTTGGAGGAGAGAATTATAATTAATGTTCACCCTGTCCTCAACCACAAACTCTTTTTGCACACCTCTACTTCAATGTTTTTAATAACATTATGGGAAGGGAAAGTGTTCTCTGACTGAACATTGAACATTGTAAACAGACCATAAAATCTGGTAAAATTGTTCACATATTGTCAAATAAATCCTGCCATCTTGTTTAATTTGCTGGTAATGCTTAGCAGCCTGAGGATATCTTTCTCTCTTGGGAGAGAACCCTTGTTGGCTTCCTTTGCTTACCATAGCTCAGGCTGCTGAAACACAACATCACCCATAACACTAACGTCACTGAGATCTGCAAATTTGACAAGACCATAGTGTTGTTAGTTGAGTAACATACCACTATATTAAGTAAGGAGTGCACAATACATGTTTCTTTTTAAAATCTTCTATTTTACTTATTGGAATATCCACAAGTGTTTAGAGAGATGAGGAAGGGAGAAAGAGGAATGAGTGTTTGTATACTTATTATTTCTGTTTAAATCATAATCAAAAATTGTTTTGTTTTAGGAAAGATCCTCATGGATTTTTTGCGTTCCCTGTTACGGATAGCATTGCACCTGGTTATTCTATGATAATCAAACATCCAATGGATTTCAGCACAATGAAAGATAAAATCCTAGCAAATGAATACAACTCTATTACAGAATTTAAGGTAAGGTTAACACAAGAAATAAACCTAAATAACCAATTCAAAAGGTAGCAGTTGTTTCAAACATACTTGTGCATTCTTAATTTCTCAATGAGCGCTTCTTAGAATTGTCTGAAGAATTTCATAGTGAGAATAGCTCTTTCAGTGTGGAAAACCTGTTTGAAAAGAGTAATTATTTCTTTATAAAAAGTTTCTTAGAAGAACTGGTAGGCCTCAACATTTCAAGTAGCATGCTCTTCACAGTGTCTGGAGGAATAACTGGAACAGATGAAAGAATTGCATATAGTGGAGGATGGGAATATGGTTGGGGTGTTAACCCTCTATTGGCCAGGTTGTGGTGTTTCTAATAGGTTGTTTTTTATTAATCAACCTTTTTGGATGTGTTTTGACATGCCTCTGTTGCCATTGTATGCTGAGGTGAGATTTGAGCCTGCAATTCCTGGTCCACAGATAAGGACACTGCCATTATAGCACAAGATTCCTTAAGAAGTGCAGTCAGTAGAAAATAGATTAGTATATGGTAACTGTTTTGCTGCTGATTGGTCAACTGTGCAAAGTTGTGAAGAATGGGTTATAATGATTTTCTTGTGTGAAGGTGGCATATGTCAATGATAAGACAATTGGCCTGGGGGTGTCATGGTGTTAGTTGCTCTCCATGGCCTTGCTGATATAAATGCGGTGTGTGATGTAAGAGTGAGGTTGAGAGTTGAACTATTGGCTGTAGTGGTTATTAAGCTGAATGTGTTTGATAGCTGACTTTTCAATTTGCTGTGCTTGACACGGTTTGATTTCCATGATTCTAGAGTGGATGCTTCACCCTATTTCCCTAATGATATTTATCAACAGCACTTGATCATAATGACCAATCAGCAGCAAGAATATTATTTTGTATAGACTGATTCAAACACAATAGGCTATCCAATCAGCATTAAGGTCCCACCCATATTCCCTTTCTCCACTATATGCAATTCTTTCATCTGTTCCAGTTATTCCTCCAGACACTCCTTTCTTCGTTCATCTGTTCCAGTCATTCCCTTAGTTAATTGGTCATATATTCTGCTTGAAATGTGGGGCCTCTCAATTCTTCTAAGTAACTCCATTTAGGTAGCGATTGCTCCTTTCAGAGTAAACTTTACATGGTGTAAATAAAATTGTTTTACTCGATCTGTTTGATGTCCTGTCATTAACTGCCATTAAGTTTCAACAAACTTTTTTTACCTTGGATTTTGTTTTATTCAGTTGAGTTGAGCTGAAGAGGTCTGAGCGACATTTTTTTCTACTGTGTGAAATGTGATCCATTTCATTCAAATTATTTTCCCCATTGTGAAGGAAAATTACACTTGCCAGATATATTTGTGGAATATGAAGGAGTTAGCATTATAACTGACTACATAATTTTACCACCTCTTTTAAAATAAAATTGTAGTAAACAACATAACTATCCATAGCAGAAAACTTCAAACCCTGCAGCTTTTCCTGTAGTTCATGTTCTGTTTCGTTAAAGGTGGAATATGCCTTGATAGCATTTTATTGGTGGGCATTTGTTTCCTAATGTCTTTTAGCAGTCTGAATAGCGTGGCATGTTTAAATGTGTCAGTTGCATCATTAATGCATAATTTGGACATAATTAGGAATTGTTGCACCATTCCCTGGCTGCAGAATTTGAGAGTCAGTGTAAAATTTGGAGTTTCATTCTTTCGCTGCTTTATGGCTACATATGTGAGGTGATGCAATTGGAACTCAAAAGGTTAAATTATGAGGATTGGTTGTGAAGACCAAGCTTGTATTTCAATTTAAGGGGGCAATCATATTTATCTGTGTTTAAAATGATTAAAGATTCTGATAGGGTTTTTGAAGAAAGGTTTACTTTATGCAAAACAAGAGGAAATAACCTTAAAATTACAACTGTTCAGTTCAGGGGTGATTGTCAATATAAAGTATCTAGTTCCATTGAGTGTCAGTTGACAATTTGAAAAGTGAGATTGCAAATACAACAATCGGTACATGTAATGAGAGCTGTGGAACCAAGGTGGGCTGATTGAGTTATTTAACAGTGTAGCCTTGGTCTAATTGAATGATGCACCATGGTCCGTGGCCTACTCCTGTCCCTGCGTGCTTCAATCATTTACGTTGAATACCTTCCAGAGTGGTGAAATCCTTCAAGTTTGCAGCCAGATTGATTCAGGACAGTCTGAATATAATTTGATAATTATAGTGATGTTGTATCAAGTTCATATATGAAGCTGCAGAGTGACCTTAGAGAATTAAAATGTTAAAAAGATTGTAAATCAAATTTGGCTATACAAGCGGTCCTTCATTTGCAAATGTACAAACTTATGAATGCCCCTATTTGTGAATGCAATTCCATATATGCCTTTAAAATTTAAAGATCTGACGTACAAACATTTCCTATACTTGTGCATAGTTGCTTTCCATTGTCCTGAATTGTGCTTTGACTTGTGAACAGACTCCAGAATGGAACATGTTTGCAACCCAGAAGCTGCCTGTTTAGTATCAGTGATGTAACAGGAGATGGGGAGAATGATAACATAATAGTTGGCATGGCAAAGACTAACTGGTCTGTTTATCATATTATAATCTAGACACAGCCAATTCGATTAGTGCACTTTTTTCAAGAATTTTACGCTAACATGTACCTTCTACCAACTGCATAAAATAGAATATATTAAATGTTAATGTAGAAATAGTGGAAAAAAGTAACTTTGGTCACGTTCCTTTACTTCTAGGGTGACTTCAAACTAATGTGCGATAATGCAATGACTTACAACCGGCCTGAAACAGTGTACTACAAGGCAGCAAAGAAGCTACTTCATACAGGATTTAAGATGATGAGTAAAGTAAGATGATTTTTGTGACTTGTGTGTCTCATGTTTGATATGACTAGTGATGGGTCAGCACAGTATTGTATTGAACAGACCAACGAATGCAGATTTTTATTCTGCTATTTGCCCAATAAGGGGCCATCACTGATCTGACTAAATCTTCATTTAGCTTAAGCATCAAGTGATTGGTGCTGTCATACATGCTAACTGGAGGGGGAAGGCAATTGTAAACTATCCTGGTGTTCACGCCATATTGGAAGTCATCTCCACATAAAGTTGATTTACTGTGCTGCACGTTTCATTTGCACATAGTCAAAGAAGACTGATATTTGTGTTGACTCGTCACTAGCATGACTAAACTAATGTGTACATCGTTTAATTATTCCACCATAGTTTGTATTACTAAGAAGCATAACATAAAAGCGGACTGTAAACAAAGTTTACTTGAAATGCATTTTTTCATGATGCATAATTGAAGTAAGTTGACATTTAAAGCTTTTATCCTGTTTGCATGGTTTATAATATCATAGTGTTTTTCTTTTGTTTTTGTGGAGTGTTTCTTAAAATGTGTTCAGCATTCCCCTGAATGTGTTTTATTTACTCCATAACCTTCACGATCTTGTGTTATGGTGTTGATGGCTGTAGAGTCTTTTGTCAAGGCATGCTATAGTATGTGATCCATATGTCACCACTAGTGGGTTTTTTCCACTAAGCCACTGAGGCGCAACAGCACTCACCTGTAATTGCTCTCATTCGCAAAGATGAGTCATTAAACACCATGCACATCAATGACCAGCTACTACTAAATGCTGTGCATGTGCATGCAGTTCACCCCAGCACTTGGGGAGAAGTAAAAAGCGTGCCCTCTGTGTTCTTTGCTTACAGGAACGTCTGTTAGCTTTGAAGCGCAGCATGACATTCATGCAGGAGATCGATTTTTCTCAGCAGGCAGCACTATTAGGGGATGAAGATATAGCACAAGAGGAAACTGTTGCAGAAGTTACTGTAGTACCTGTTGAAACAACAACCAAGAAATCCAAGAAACAAATTAAAGAAGTCATCAGGTAATTGATTTCAATTTGAAATTGTTGACCCTTTTCTGAAGCAGCTTTTGAGTGTTTGTAAATGGGTTGATGCATTTTAAGAGGAGAGAATATATACACTTTGATACAATATTCTAGCTGATTTTTATTTATTCACGAGATGTGGGCATTACTGGCAAGGCCAGTTTGTTATCCATCCCTGATTGCCTTGAACAGCAACCGTATTGCTGTTGGTATGGAGTTACATGTAGGTTAGACCAAGTAAAAATGGCAGATTTCCTTTCCTAAAGGACATTAGTAAAGCGAATGGGTTTTTCTAAAAATAACTATGGTTTCATGGTTACCATAACTTAGACTAACTTTCAATTCCAGAATTCTTTAAATTTAATAATAAATTCAGTCAATTAAATTGAGGTTTCACCAGTTGACATGATGGGTTTTGAACTCCTATTCCTTGGAGCATTAGCCTGGGCTTATGGCTTACTGGTATATTAATGTTAATATTTTGCCACTGTCTTCCCTAATGCCAAAATGTTTGTCACTTCAAAAAACTACAAAGGTGAAATGCGTTTGATTAGAAATGGTTGAATTATCAGCAATAACTTTAGATGACTGTCATGTTATCCTATTGAAATAGCCTTGTTTGAGTAGCTTATCTGATTGCCTTATCTGATGGTAGTATCAGATGACAATTTATTAATAATCTAACAGTTCAGTATATAATATTGAGTAGTGTACCCAATAATGTAATGATGTAAGATTTATGGTCTAGAAGTATCTCTAGCTGCTGTGGCTTTTTAGTTACCTGGCCCTGAGAACATATAGTTTTCTTATCCAATCTCTTCTGAAACATTGCTTGCTAAGATGTAATTGTATGATGTTGGTCACCTTTCTTCAAGTGATCACTATATTTGTACAACATTGACCATGAGTGTCATCGGTAATTTTGGTCTTTTTCTCAGTTGAGGTGCATACACTGGATGCTTATAAAGACTAGTGTACCGGGCTAATTCATGTTCCATTTGTGATCAGTTCATACTGAAGCCAGTTTAAGAATTCTTTCTCTGTGTTGATAGAGATAAGCTTCTTTGTTTATAGACAGGAATTCCGCTTGACCACCTTTGGGCTAAGCACTCTGTTACAGGATCTCAAAATGTGAACAAGTACGTTGAACTGTCTTGGTCCTGCTATATTAGCTAGATTGGAGAATACAGTAGACAATATACTTAGAGTTGAATAACATGGATGCTCCTAATTTACCACAGTGCTCATGTCCCATCATCCAGCTTTACATACACAATTTCTTCTGTCTTCAGTTACTTGTATGAGCCAGAAGGGAATGCATGCAGCTCGACAGACAGTACAGCTGAAGAACATGTCCTAGCGTTGGTGGAACATGCAGCAGATGAAGCTCGAGACAGAATTAGCAGAAACGCAGCCAATAGCAAGGTATGTCAGTGTGACCAATGGGTAAACAATTTTAATGTACTGTAAGTAATATTCACTAATACAATAAAAACTGGATGTATGTAGCAAATGAGTCCTGTTTTGTCAGTTGTGCTTTTTTTGGACTCTGAACAAGTTGATATTGGAAAATTATTGAACTATACAGGGCAAAAGGAAGCTATTTTGTTTCAAAACTCTTTTTTTTAAAGAAAAGCTATCCTTGGTCTCATGCCCCTGCCTCTTCCCCATAACTATTCAAGTTTCTCTTTTTTTAATCACTTCTCTTGTAAACGCTCCAATGAGTTTTGCTTCTGCTATTATTAGGTGCAGGTCCAAGGTCTGAAATCCAGCATCCTAGGGACTGTGTGTCAAATTTAAGATTTTCCTCGATTTTTCAATTGCCCACCTTTTAGATTGGAGGAGTGAATGGAATATTTTCTGCTGTTATGAAACTATCCAGATAAGTGATCTAGAATTCATAAAGCAACAATGTTGGAGGGTCATTGCTGCTCAGCAAAAACTCTGTTGTTTCTATGATCTAGTCACTGGAATATATTGAAAATAAGTAGAGATTCCAATTTTTATTGAAGGAATTATTGAATTCACAAGAGGGTTATGTAAAAACTTTACTGAATGGGTATGCTAGCATTAGTTTGGGAATACAGGTCATGTAATGGACCTGCACTACTGTAACTCTAATTGAGAATTTCATCGATCTGCCGACCTCTTAAGAAAGAATCCCAAATTCTGTTCTACCAGTAAACAGATAGTTTTGTAACCAGAACATACTGGTATGGTGGGATGCAGGCAGGTACATTTTAAAGAGCTGCGGTGGACTCCAGTATTGTGTCTGGGTACAACTCTTGCTCTTTGGAACCTTTGGGATAATATGAGAATGGCCTTGTCATTCCTGTTCTGACTGTGTTCCAGGATTAGCAGCCAGATCCCCTGGAGACAAAAATCTAGTTTTTTGGACAAAAATATTTTGAATGGCGTATCTGTTTCACTACTGAACAAATCTCTCTGAATAAAAATAATTCTAGACAGTCTCTTTGTTAGCGAGTTTTGAGAAGAGTACTCCAACCTCTTGGCATCATGGTAGTCCACAAACCTACCAACACACTAAAATGGCAGGTAATGAACTTGAAGGACCCTATACAGACAACAAGCAAAACTAATGTTACTAACAAAATACCTTGCAAGAGCTGTAACAAACCCTACGTTGGACAAACAGGCAGAAAACTTGCCACCAGGATACATAAACATCATCTAGGAACAAAAAGACATGAACCACTCCCACTTGTATCTTTACATACGGATGAGGAAGGACGCCACTTTGACTGGGACACCACATCCATCCTAGGACAAGCCAAACAGAGACACATGCGAGAATTCCTAGAAGCAAGGCATTCTAACCAGAACTCTATCAACAAACACATTGATTTGGATCCCATTTACCACCACCTGAGAAAAAAAACAGGAAATGATATCACCACTGGAAATAACATTACCAACCCAAGAAAACCTAAACAGATAAATAAAAAGTGGGCCATACCACCGGTGCTTCATCCGGAGGCTCACTGTTGATGTTACCTAATATGGTGATGAAATGTCTGAAACCGAACCTTCCAGCTCAACGAGCAAACCTACATCTAGTCCCTTTGTTCTTTCATTGAACTTAATTTTATGGCCTCTTCTTCCGAACATACTAACTAGTGTAAGAATTTATCCCAATTTACATTGAATCTTTATTTGCTGGAAAATGTAACTTTTGAGATTGCTATTAGTGGACGTAACACAATTATTAGTTGGACATTGTTGATGTGACTTAACAAAAACACTGGCATAGACCTATACTTGATTATACTAGTTATCTGCACACATCATTGCAGCATATTCAAATATGGTTTTGAATGGATGATGTTGTTCACTAAATTGGTTGAACTATCCATAGAATGAGTAAATTAAAGCACTCAAGTACCCTAAATCCCCAAGAGCTGCTAAGCAAACAATTTTAATCTGAATTCGATGGATACTTTTGATCTGATTTTACTTCTATTTTGAATAATTAACTGTATATTTGACCCAATACATAATTTATTTTCCTGCAGATTGGCTATCTCAAAAAGGAGGGTGAAGGGCCGCTGTTTTTTGCTGTTGTAAACCAGTCAGATCCAGAAACAGAAGGCAAGTTGATTTTAATGTTTGATTATATTTAAAATATTCTAGGAGCAAAGTTTGATGTGTGCATGAACTCAAAATAGGATGTGACAAATCCTTTCACAGCATTCCTGATTTTCTTCACATTGGATATTGACATTGCTGTATGATTTGAGTTTAGGCTTGTGGTTTTCATTCACTCTCAGATGGTTTCTTCAAACTCATATCAAAACTTCAGCAAAATCAGTTTGCTGAGTATAGCAAAGATTTTCCCAGCAAAGTGTAAGAGTAGAAGGCAGTTACATAATATAAATTGTGTAAAGTCAAATCCATTGCTTACAGCAGTCTCCAAACATGATTGATAGAATAATTATCTAATCATCTCCAATCAAGCTAAGACTTGTAGCATTATGAACAAACGTTTCAGTTCTGAATTCAAGTGGGCTTATTGCAGAGTGGGCTGTCAACTTAATGAACACGTTTGGTGTTCTGACTCAGAACAATTTCACCCCTTAATAAAACCAAATACTGCAGACACTGAAAATCTGAGGTAGATACAGAAAATGTTTGAGACTCAGTAGTATCTGTGGAGAGAGAAACATGGTTGACATTTTCAGTCCAGTATGATGACTTCACAGACAAAAAAACACGCACCATCTTCATATTTTTTTTCATCTGAGAGGAGAAAAGAATAAATTAATTGCCGAATTAACCTGATTTTGATTGAATCACTAAGCATAATACAGCCAACAATAAGTACTGATCATTTAAGATTCATTGGACCAGGGATACTACATCAGTTCCAATTGGACATCAGTTAGAAAACTGAATTGGTCTAAGTGAACCCTTTTTATAACAGGGTGGTCTAACAGTGGAATGTCACAAGGTTTAGTGCTTGGGTGTCAGATATTTGCAACCATGCCATAGATTGTATTAGACCTCTGAATATTTAATGTAAAGAAGTCTTGCTTATATCAAATTTTGGTGAGACCACATTTCGAATACTGTAGATAGATTTAGTATCCTTACCTTAGGTGGAAGGTACATGCCTTGGGAATGCAACAAATGTTTATTACATTACAGATTCCAAGAATCAAGCGGTCCTTTTGAGGAGTTCTTTAAGAAATATAGACCCATGTCCTCTGAAGTCTAGCAAAATAAGAGATAATTAAATTGTAATGTGCAAAATTCACAGAAGGCTGAAAGAGCAGAATTTGAGAGACTATTTTCCAAAACTAGGAGCCAGAAGAAGATAAAGGGGAATATCTTGATTTGAGAGTTATCAGCAACATTCTCTCTGAACTGGAGCGAATCACTGCTGATGAATGACTTCTGCTTTTCTGCAAAAAAAAACAAGGAAAGTTTGTTGTAAAACTTTGTTATTCTGTACTTCAGAATAAGTTAGTAAGTGTATTTAGAACTGAGATCAATCGATTTTTGGGCATTAAGAACATCAAGCAATGTCAGGATGAGGAGGGAAAGTGTGTTGGTGAAGAAATTCAACCCCAATCTTCGTGAATGGCCAAGCAAGCACAATGCACGATTAAAGCTTTGCACTGCTCCTAATTCTTACATTTTTATGGAGAAAGTGAGGACTGCAGTTGCTGGAGATCAGAGTCAAAAGGTGTGGTGCTGGAAAAGCACAGCAGGTCAAGCAGCATCGAGGAGCAGGAGAATCAACATTTTGGGCATAAGCCCTTCATCAGGAATGTGGAGTGGGAAAGGTGGCTGAGAGATAGATAAGAGGATGGAGGAGCCCGCGCGACACACACACGTCCCTGATGAGGGGCTTATGCCCGAAGCATCGATTCTTCTGTTCCTTTGATGCTGCCTGACCTGCTGTGCTTTTCCAGCACCCCATTTTTCATCTTGCATTCTTATGCGCTACCAAAATGCAACTTAAAGGCCTTCTTAGGCTTTTAGTTTAATAAAACCTCAATAAGTCACACAAAAATATGCTGAATGCTTTATTACACATTGTACCTTAGTGGGCAGGATATAATAAAGATGTATAGCTCTTGCAATCAGTATGCTTTGGTGCTAAGTACAACTTCCAGGAATGAGAACTTCCCTCATTTGACAGAATTCCAACTTTTGAATAATGGTATTTTGCCATTTTAGTATTATTTTCTTTCCCACCTCTGTCTTCTGTTGACTGCTGCTCCCTCTTGAGATAGCACACTCTGCTGCCGGCCACTTGATGAGCCACAGGATTTAAATGATCAGGGAGAGATGAAGAGGGAGATAGATAGAAGAATGGATTGAAGATTCAGGAGACCTGAGGGAGGGAGCAGTGGAGTCAGGATTGGGCCTTTTGGGGTCTTAGGGAGAGGAGTAAGGAATGAAAATGTGTTGCTGGAAGAGCGCAGCAGGTCAGGCAGCATCCACGGAACAGGAGAATCGACGTTTCGGGCATAAGCCCTTCTTCAGGAAGAAGGGCTTATGCCCGAAACGTCGATTCTCCTGTTCCGTGGATGCTGCCTGACCTGCTGCGCTCTTCCAGCAACACATTTTCAGCTCTGATCTCCAGCATCTGCAGACCTCACTTTCTCCTCAGAGGAGTAAGGAATGTCTGGGTGGTACAGGGGAGCAGCAGATTTGGGGTTCACAAGGCCAGAAGACTGGTGGGGATGCAGGGAAGCCGTAGAGCCCAAGCTCAATGCAGAAGATCTTTCTTTCACTAGAAGACTATGGCTGCAGGGGATGTAAATGGCTGTGTCACAACTGGAAGCTCTCAAATTTGTTGATGTTTGTCCAGTCAAGTGCGTGACCTTGTTAAACTTGTATACCAGAAGGGAAAATGCCATGGTTGATGACTTCAACTCTCCAGAAACATCTCTAACTTTTTTGCAAATCAGAGCTCATGATGCAAACTTTTTTAAATTAAAATTTTACACTGTCAGTAACTTTGCATTGCGAAAATAGAGGGCAGAAGTAAGAATCTTGTTCAAACAATGAAATGTAAGCCTATTGAGAATCAAATTGTTATTGTGAAATTGCTATTCATTGATCAAATTGTAGGAATTAGAACATAGAATGTTACAGTGCAGTACAGATCGGCCCTCAATGTTAGTCAGTCATAGAGATGCACAGCTCAGAAACAGTATGGAAACAGACCCTTCAGTCTAACTCGTTCATGCCGACCAGATAGCCTAACCTAATCTAGTCCCATTTTCCAGCACTTGGCCTTTATCCCTCTAAACACTTCCTATTCATATACCCATCAGATGCCTCTTAAATGTTGTAATTGTACCAGCCTCCACTACTTCCTCAGGCTACTTATTTCATACATCCACCACCCTCTGCATGAAAAAGTTACCCCTTAGGTCCCTTTTATATCTTTCCCCTCTCACCTTAAACCTATGCCCTCTAGTTTTGAACTCTCCCACCCTGGGGAAAAGACTTTTTCTACATAGCTTATCCATGCCCCTCAGCCTATTCAGCCTCTCCCTGCAGCTCAAATCTTCCAACCCTGGTGACATCCCTGTAAATCTTTTCTGAACCCTTTCAAGTTTCACAACATCTTTGCTGTAATAGGGAGACCAGAATTGCACATAGTATTCCAAAAGTGGCCTAAACCATGCACTCTATAGGTGCAACTTGTCTTCCCAACAATGCACTGACCAATAAAGGTGAGCATAGCAAATGCCTTCTTCACTATCCACTTTTAAGGAACTATGAACCTGCACTCCAAGGTCTCTTTGTTCAGCAGCACTCCCCAGGACCTTGCCATTAAGTCTTGCTCTGATTGCATTTACATTTATCTAAATTAAACTCCATCTGCCACTCTTTGGCCCATTGTCTTCATGGTCCACTATATATATCATACCTCCTATGTTCACATCCAAATCATTTAATAAATGACGAAAAACTGTGGGCGCAGCACCGATCCTTGTGGCACACCATTGGTCACAGACTCCAGTCTGTAAAGCAATCCTTCACCAGTCAATTCCATAACCATGTGATTCCATGTGATTTAACCTTGCTAACCAGTCTACCATCAGAAACCTTGGCGAATGCATTACCGAAGTTGATATAGGTCACAGTTGACTATTGTCAACACTCCTGTCTTCAAAATGAAACAACACTTGGTCCGATTCTCTTTCCAATCTACTATCTCAACTCCAACCTCATGTCAAGATCAAAAGTTCTCGAATGTGTTGCTGCCCCTCCCAAATTCTCCCATCTTTTCTCGAAGTCCACATTTGAATCCCTCCACTAAGGTTTGTACACCTGCCTCTGCATTGAAATAATTATTAGCACAATCACATGCTATGTGCCAGTGACAACGGTAAACTTCCATCCTCCTGCAGTCTCTGATATAAATGACCATACCATTGTCTTCAAATACCTCATCACTGTCTTCTCCTTGATCTAATCATGACCAGAAGATTATTTTTAATGCATTATTCTCCTTTCTCCATACTATTATTTCTGATATTTCCCATTACTTGTCTGCCTTCTATTTCTCATCCACATGCCGGCACAGTATAAATTTTACATGTATGCTAACAACATTCAGCCCCACCACATCGCCACCTCTCTTGACTCAAAAGGAACATGAGTAGGCCATTCAGCCCCTCGAGCCTGTTCCACTATTGAAAGAGATCATGGCTGATGTGTGTCCTAATTCCATAAAACTGCCTTTGCCCCATATCCCTGAATATCTGAACAAAATTTATCTGAGATTTAAAAACAGCATCTGATCCTGCATCAATTGCCATTAAATCGAAGAGAGTTCCAAACATCTACTACTTTTTGTGTGTAGAAATGCTTCCTAACATCTCTGCTGAACCCTAATTCTCAGACGACACCTCTAATTCTAGAATCCACAGCCAGTGGAAATAGTTTAACTACCCTGTCTTTTCCTGTTTATATCTTGAAGATTTCAATCGGATCACTCAATAACCTTCTAAAGCCTAGAGAAAGCAGGTCTTATTTGTATATTCTGTCTTCATAAATTAACCCCTGAAGTCCAGGTGTTATTCTTGTAAACCTACGTTGTACTCCCACCAAGGCCAATATCTATTTTCTAAGATGTGGTGCTCACATCTACTCACATTGCTCCAAGTGAGACTCCTTTATTTTTATTAAATAATTGGACTGCTCATCAGTGGGAATTTCCCCCAATGAAATATTGGGATCACTGAAGTCAGTGTATGCAGACATGCGGAAAACTACATTCCTGAGCTACTGTCCCAATTTCTCTCTCTAGCAACAATTTCAGCCTAAGCCAGGCTGGTGACAACCTTGGTCCCTCATTTGATTCCAAAATGAGTGTTCGAGGACTGATGCTATTGAACAACTTCCTCTGTACCTTTTTTTTACCCCTCCAACTACAACCAATTTTTTTTTTTGTTTGCATGTGTGCATATGGTGTTGCGCCAACCTTCAAAATTAATCTGATGCCAATCTAACCTACACAGTTCCGTTATTATCCATATGTATGCCCAATGCCCATTTAAATGCCTTTAACGTCGGTGAGTGTACTATTGTTGTAGACAGGCTGTTCCACGCTCCTACTACTCTCCGAGTAAAGAAACTACCCCTGATATCTGTCCTAAATCTATGACCCCTCAATTGAAAGCCTTCACCATCTGAGGAAAAAGGCTGTCACTGTCCACCCCATCTAACCCTCTGATTATCTTATATGTCTCGATTAAGTCATCTCTCAACCTTCTTCTCTCCAATGAAAACAGCCTCAGTTCTCTCAGTCTTTCCTGGTAAAACCTTCCTTCCATACCAGGCAACATCCTAGTAAATCACCTCTAAACCCTTTCCAAAGCTTCCACATCGTTTCTATAATGTGGTGACCAGAACTGCACAGAATACTCCAGGTGCGGCCTTACCAGTGTCTTGTACAGCTGAAGCATGACCTCGTGGCTCTGAAACTCAATCCCCCTACTAATGAACGCCAACACACCATATGCCTTCTTAACAACCCTATAAACCTGAGTGGAAACCTTCAGGGATTTATGCACCTGGACATAGATCTCTCTATTCATCTACACAGCCAAGAATTTCACCATTAGCCCCAGTACTCTGCATTCCTGTTACTTCTTCCGAAGTGAACTTCTCACACTTTTCCGCATTAAACTCCATTTGCAACTTCTCAGCTCAGCTCTGCATCTTATCTGTGTCTCTTCTTTAGATTCATTATTCTAAAATTAATTTGGCAACCTGTTTGTGTTGCTGATTCAGACTAATGTGTTTTTGTTTACAATATGAAGTCTTCATTGAATCAAATCCAAATGAGAGTCCTTGCTAAATAGGGTAAAAACAGACATTAAGATGCTTTGTCACTAACTACTTGGAAGAATGCAGTGAAATCCAAGTCCTGGCTGATTTTTATGAATCTGGACCAGTGTTTAGTGATAGTAGCCTGGTCACAAAGGGACTTGTGTACCCCAGAGCAACCTGATGTTGCTGTGAGGTTGCTGGAAAGGCCAAACTGTTGACTTAGATGAGGGAATTTGGCAAAAAGAATATGAGATGGAGGGTAGAGGTGTTTCACCAGGTATTATGATACCTGGGTCTACGGTTAGCTGACATTTGTATGAATGTATAAAATGATTTTAAAAAATACCAATGATCGTTTAAAGGAACTACAGATTTTCCTTGACAAACTGTTTCTAATTCAAAGGTCATGAAAATGATCAAGTTCAGTGTTGACTAGTTTTACAATTTACACACAAAAGCTACTACAGTTTTAGATGAATATTTATTTGCAGTAAATACATGTTGACACGGGAATTTTTTTTAATCATATAGATTTGTCACTTGGATTTTTGTATCTGGTTTGAATATATGTTTAGTATTCTATATTGATATTGCAGAGGAAGAGGTTCACCCAGTCGATCTAAGTTCCCTTACAACTAAACTTCAACCAGGTATTAATACTATGGGATTTAAAGATGACAGGAGGAATAAAGCTTTATCAGGTAAAATTAGCTTTTGCTTTCACTAATCAAAACTTTATTTTTGAGTGCGAACGTGTATTGCTTAAGCTTTTCTCAAAATATTCCAATTTAGTAGAATCTCCACAGTGTGGAAGCAAGCCCATCAAGTCCACACTGACACTCTGAAGCATCCCACCCAGACCTTCCCTATAACCCTGCATTTTCTATGGCTAATACACCTAACCTGCACATCCCTGATATTATGGGCAATTTAGCATGGCCAATCCACCTAACTTGCACATCTTTGGGCTATGGGAGGAAACCGGAGAAAGCAAAGAAAACCCATGCAAACACTGGGAGAATGTGCAGACACCACACAGACAGTCTACCTGAGGCTCGACCCCAGATTCTTGGTGCTGTGAAGCAGCAGTGAATGAACAAAAATTTGACAGATGTGGCTTTGTGTGGAAAAATGTCAATTTTTCTACTTTGGCACGAAGAATAGAAAGAGACAATTTTACTTAATTGGAGAGAAACTGCAAAGTGCTTTGGTACATGGAGATCGGGATATTCCAGTATATGAATCACAAAGAGTTAGTGTGCAGGTACAACACATAATTGTAAAAACAAGGAAAACCTGATCTTCATTACACGAGCAATAGAAGATAAAAATAGTGAAGTTTTGTCACAACTTAATAGGGTGGGTGGCACCTGGAGGATCAGAGTTTTGGTCTGGTCAGTTCAGCAAGGAAATACTTGGTTTGAAACAGCTCTGACAAGGTTCACTAGGCTGATTCTTAGGATAAAAAGATTCGCTTTTATGAGCAAAAGGTTAAGCAAGATGAGCCTATACTCAGTGGAGGTTCCAGCAACATTAGGTGATCTTGTTAAAAATATAAGCTTCTAAGAGGGCTTGACAAGACAGGTGCTGCCAAGATGTTTCTCCTCACAGGGAAAGTTAAGATTAGGAAGTCAAATTTTAAAAATAAGGGATTGCTGATTTGAGGTATAGATGAGGAAGATTTTGTCTCCAAGGGTTGTTTTTACCTTGGCTACCTTTGCGTGCCAACTGGCATGACCCATTACCATAGCATGTAGATGATGCCAATTTTACTGTATGCCATTACAATATAACAATTTAACGTGCAAAATTGTTTGTGTTTATACAACATTTAGTTTATTCCTTATGAACACTATAACCTTGTAATCATCATCAAAGAAAGAAGGGAGAAAACTAAGTTTTTGGAGGAAAAACTATCCATGTTTTGGGGGGAATGTTGTCTCTCTCACATATATTTTGTGTCTTTTTAATGGAAAAATAGTTTGGATTATGTTTTGAACCTATAAAAGAACAAACCTAAGTATTAGGTGAATTGAACCTGACTCTTACAAATGAATGTGTCCAACCCAATACTCTTGTTAGAAATGAAATGTTGGATGTGAAAACATTTCGAAACCTTTCTTTACCTATTACAGTTACGTACTTGAACTGTGTGTATACAGCACAGTCCATAGAAAACAATACCATCTTCCCTAACCTTACCCCAGAGGAGACTGAGTTGCTGTATTCTACATATGGAGAAGAGACTGGGGTGCAGTGTGCCTTGAGGTAAACACATTTATTAATTTACACTCCAGAATAAGCCTTTGTTTTTAGTATTGAAGGGTGAACAAATGGTGTGGGTTTCAAAATGGATTTATTTGAATGTATTTGGCTATGCTGCTGCAATGCTGTCAGCTATTGGGTGTCAGTATGTTTATTTTTGTTCACTTGAGGGCCTTGCTGGCTGGACCATTCCTGTTCTCTTGAGGAGGTGGTAGTGAGCTGCCTTTTGAATCACTGTAGTCCAAATGTTGCAGGGAGACCCACAATGTTCTTAGGAAGGAAATTTCAGGGTTTTCGCCCAACAACATTGAAGGAATGACAATACGTTTCTAGGTCAGGATAGTGATTGGCTTGGAGATCAATTTGCAGCTGTTGGTCTTGCCATGTATCTGCTACCCTTGTCTTCCTAGATGTCATTAATGGGTTTGGAAGGTGCTGCTGAAAGATATTTGGTGAATTTCCACAGTTTGTGTTGTAAACTGTGCACACTGCTGTTACTGAGTGTCAGTGCTGGGGAGAGTGGATGTTTGTGAAATAGTGCCAATCAAGCAAACTGCTTTGTCCAGACGGTTTCAACCTTCTTGGCAGTTGTTGGAGCTGAACTCATTCAGGAATGTGAGGAGTAATCGATCACTCTCCTGACTGGTGCCTTGTAGGTGGTGGACAGGCTTTGGGAGAGAAAAAAAATAAATTACTTCCATAGTCTTAGCTTCTAATCGCCTTTTGTAGCCACTGTATTTGTTGGGTGAATCCATTGAGTTTCTGTTCAATAGTAACCCCTCAGGATGTTCATAATGGGGGCTTCAGTGGTGGTAATACCATTTGAATTTCAAGAGGCAGTGGCTTGGTGGTAATTGCCTGTTATTTCTGTGGCATGCATGTTTTTTGCCATTTTTCAGTCAAAACCTTGATGTTGTCTTGCTACATTTTGTCATGGACGGCTTCATTACCTGAAGAGTTGTGAATGGTGGATATTGTGCAATCATCAGTGAAGATTGCCACTTTTTGACCTTGAGATGGAGGGAAAGTCATTGAAACTGCTGAAGTTAGTTGGGCTAGCAGAGCGCTTTAGGGAACATCTCTGGGACACCCACACCGCCCTATGGCCCAACATTTCAACTCCCCCTCCCACTCTGCTGAGGACA
>NC_057738.1:24801968-24815406 GCF_004010195.1 Chiloscyllium plagiosum
TACTCTATGCTACTTTCTCCCCACCCCCACCCTCCTCTCACTTATCTCTCTACCCTTCAGGCTCTCTGCCTGTATTCCTGATGAAGGGCTTTTGCCTGAAACGTCAATTTTACTGCTCCTCGGATGCTGCCTGAACTGCTGTGCTCTTCTAGCACCACTAATCCAGAATCTGGTTTCCAGCATTTGCAGTCATTGTTTTTACCTAGGGCACTACCCTGATGAACTCCTGCAGAGATGTCCTGCAGCTAAGATAATTGACCTCCAACAAACTGCCAACATCTTCCTATGTGCAATTTACCAATGGAACTGTGTGAAACCACCTTTTATGCATAATGCTATCTTTTACAACTCTTAACTATTGTGATAATTTCCTATGCAGTAAAGTTTTTCTGAAACAACTGGCTGCTTAATGATTTACCTAGAGCCATCTTAACCTGCCCTAACCAGTGCCTGAAGTTTATCTTTTAAAAATCATAGCGCAGTGACTCAGGCCTGCCCAGGAATATGCATTCTTTCAAAGGGTTTTTGAGTGCTAATAGCAAGACATTTAAATAATGCTATCATTGTAAATGGCTGAAAGTGCTGCCAAAAGATTTTCTGCCTTACCCGAGTTTAAACAGAGATATAAGTGGGCCATCAGAGGGCAGCAGATCATTAACTAAGAAGAACTTGTAGCTTTTTAACTGGAAATGTTAGATATAAATATGTTGGTATTATTTAATTTGTTTTCCCTTGCTGCAGAACAGATTTATGTTGAAATTTTGCTAGTGTAAGTATTTGTTAGACTTTACATTGTCAGTTTGTCAACATTCAAGACCCCAAATCAACAAATGGGAAACATCATGTTTCAATTTCATTGTACAACAATATTTGATTCCTTCAATTGATTACATTTTTGCAAGAAATATGTTGAAATTGCAAACCTAAACTTCTTTTACAAGATTTTTAATGTATGTTTTCCTGCAGTTTACAAGAATTTGTTAAAGACTGTGGGAGTTCCACAAAGAAAATGGTGGATGATTTGTTGAATCAGATCACTGCAGGAGAACATTCCAAAGCTGTTTATCATTTATCACAGGTAAGAACTTATTTGCATGTTATACTAATCATTGCTGACATGGTGGTTATTACAGATTATACTAAAATAAATGCTTAGTTTGAGTGGATACCTAAGGGGAGAATGGAATCACTTGGGGGAACAAACTAGACAAAATTGTTTCAAGTATTCAGCAGGTCATGCAACATCTATGCAGAGGAAAATGGGTAACACTTGAGGTTATTGACTTTTTCAACTCATGGGAGTAAGGACATGGAAGGAACATACACAAAGAGAGTAAGCTGCTGATTATTAAGGTCTTGGAAGATTTCTAGTCTCAATGCTACCACAGTAATTTTGAATTACAAGAACAAACTTGACCATTTGTTTGAAGTGTAAATTCTACAGAAGCTTCACTCAGTGCCAACTTTGACAGATAAGGTAGCATGCTTGCCTCTAACTCCAGGATTTGAACCTAAAAGTCGAGACTTCTACTTCTCTGTAGCTTTGAGGGATTGCTGCATTATTGGAGATGTCCTTGGAATGACGTGGCTGACCTCTGTCAGGCGTAAAACATTCCATGGCAGTATTTCAGATAAGAACAGGGAAGTTCTTTCCAGTGTCCTGGCCGATATCACAGAAATGCGTCATATTGTCGTAATGCTTTTTTTTTGGTGTTTGCAAATTGGAAAAAGTGAGAACTGGAGGTGAGAGTCAAAACGTGTGGCACTGGAAAAGCACAGCAGGACAGGCAGCATCTGAGGAGGAGGAGAGTTGATGTTTCAGGCATAAGTCCTTCATCAGGAATGTGGGGGAGGGGTGGGGGCTGAGAGATAAAAGGGGGGTGAGGTGGTGTGGAAGAGGGTAGCTGGGAAGGTGATAGGTTGATGCTGGTGGGAGGGTGATGGTGATAGGTTGGAAGGGAGGGTGGAGCGGATAGGAGGGAAGGAAGATGGATAGGTACGACAGTTCAAGAGGGTGGTGCCGAGTTGGAGGGTTGGATCGGGGATGAGGTGGGGGGAGGGGAGATGAGGAAACTGGTGAAATCAACATTAATGCAGTGTGATTGGAGTGTCTCCAGGCAGAACATGAGGCGTTTTCGTCCAAGCGTCGGGTGGCTTGGATTTGGTAGTGGAGGAGGCCCAGGACCTGCATGTCCTTGGCAGGGTGGGAGGGAGAGTTGCACAGGGCGATGGCGTGGTTTGGTGTGTGTGTCCCAGAGATGTTCCCTGAAATGTTCCGGGAGTTGGTGTCCTGTCTCCCTCATGTAGAGGAGACCACATCAAGAGCAATGGACACAGTAGATGACGTGTTTGGATGTGCAGGAAAATGTCTGCCGGATGTGGATGGATCCTTTGGGGCCTTGGATGGAGGGAGCGGGGGAGCGGCGGTGGTAACGGGCACAGGTTTTATACCCCATGTGGCGGCAAGGTAAGATGCCGGGAGTGGAGGGCGGGTTGGTGGGGGTTGTGGACCTAATGAGGTTGCAAAGGGAATGGTATCTGCAGAATGCTGATAGGAGTGGGGAGTGAAATATATCTCTGCTAGTGAGTCTGATTGTAGGTGGCAGAAATGACGGAGGATAATGTGCTGTTTGCAAATTGTATACAGTTTAAAAGTTCTGTATTGACACTACAGTTCTTTGAAAACACTTTTTTTGGTGAAAAGTGCAATATAAGTCTGTCTAAGCATGATGTTAATCCAGTGTCTCTCACAATGAAGTCAACAGGGTCCCAGGTGAAAATAAATTTTTCTGCCAGTTGACCTCCATCATATTTTTACTTTTGTTTTAAAAGTAAACTACCATAAAAATTGACCCCTCCATCAGAACCATTGCAACATAATTTTTTAAAATGTTGTGTGTTGAAGTGAGAATAATTGTTGGCCTTCAAAAGACTGGAAATATAAAAGATTCAGTAATAAACTGGAAACATTATTTTTTTACCTAGAGAGTAGTTAGGTTGTCAAATGAAGATACCACATGCTGAAGCTGGGTCAAATAGTTTTGATGTTTTAGTGGAACTATGGATAAGTACTTGTGGGAAAAATGGATCAAGGGATATACTGAGTAGGGTGGAAGGAGATTTGTGTGGAGCATAACTTTGGTAAAGATTCCTGAATGGACTGTTTGTGTTTTACCTTCTGCAAAATTATTTTACAATGTTAGCATTTTTTTTTCTTTCAGAAAAGAAATGTTGAACAAAAAGCAAGTAAAAATATTGATATGAGTCTTGACGTTCAGGTGAGTGTATATAGAACTAGCATCATTCACTTTTACGGGAGTTAAAAAATACTTTGTCACCCATAGCTGTTCAATGCAGATTGCAGTGTATGGTAAAGAAACAGGCCCAAGCTATTTAGTGAAGTGAAATGATGCAGGTCTTAATTCAAAGTGGCGTTTTTGTATTTGGTATTTCTCAATTAGTACTTCCTTGTGTGTAAGGCATTAGCTAAGCACGCTTGCAGCTTAAGTACAAGAATGTTCAAACCAAATAATATGACAACGCTCAGCATTCTCAATAAAGGCATCTCACAATCAACTTTGAGAGAATACTTTTTAAAATGTGAGCTCAAATGAATTGTTAAGGTGGCTTCTGCAAATCGTGTGACAGTTGGCGTTTGGGCCACGAACCATATTGAGTCTTTCACGAATACCTATTAAGTATGGATGTAGATGAAGATATTTCACAGCCATCTTTAGAATTAACAGATCTTAGTTTAAAGTTGCTTAAAGTTCAAACTGCTTATTTCCATGTTTCATGCTGCACAAAAGAGGAGACTGAAACCCAATCCAATTTGTGGCAAATGGGAGTGATTGGCCAAGGTAACATGTTAGCTGGGCTTCAAAAGTGTTGACCCACAACACGAGATGTTGAATCAATTTGATCACCATAACATATTTCAACAGTGTCTTGAATTTATGAAAAGCTTCATGGTGAGATAACTGCTCACTTGTCTGCTTAAAGATCAGCCAGGAGAAGTTTGCTGATTGAATCACTAGCTCAACTAGTCTGTTTATCGGACTCTGAAATGACCTACAAGACACCAAGCAGTCATACTATTTAACCTGTTTTTGTTTCTAAGTTTGCATGAGACCCATCCTCCTGGATGTTTGACGAGAAGATATAAAACATGGGAAAATATATGATTAGATTAGATTACTTACAGTGTGGAAACAGGCCCTTCGGCCCAACAAGTCCACACCGCCCCGCCGAAGCGCAACCCACCCATACCCCCTACATTTACCCTTTACTACGGGCAATTTAGCATTGCCAATTCACCTGACCTGCACATCTTTGGACTGTGGGAGGAAACCGGAGCACCCGGAGGAAACCCACGCAGACACAGGGAGAATGTGCAAACTCCACACAGACAGTCGCCTGAGGCGGGAATTGAACCCAGGTCTCTGGAGCTGTGAGGCAGCAGTGCTAACCACTGTGCCACCGTGTTGCCCTATGCCTCTAACTCTTTTTGATCTATACATCCTTGCTTACTATGATCTGCCTGTACTGCTTGTAAACATGACTTTTCACTGTACTTTGAAAGACATGACAATAAATCAATCAAATAAATAGCGACATCTTGAAAATGGAGGGGGAGCTGCTGGATGGCTTAAAATGCATAAAGGTGGATAAATCCCTAGGACCTGATCAAGTGTACACTAGAACTTTGTGGGAAGCTAGGGAAGTGATTACTAGGCCTTCTGCTGAGATATTTGTATCATCGATAGCCACAGGTGAGGTGCCGGAAGACTGGAGGTTGGCTAACATGGTGCCACTATTTAAGAAGGGTGGTAAGGAAAAGCCGGGGAATTATAGACCAGTGAGTCTAACAGTGGTGGTGGACATATTGTTGGAGGGAATCCTGAGGGACAGAATTTGCATTTATTTGGGATAGTCAGTGTGGCTTTGTGTAAGGGAAATTGGGTCTCACTAACTTGATTGAGTTGTTTTTTTGAAGTTACGAAAACGATTGATGAGGGCAGAGCAGTGGATGTGATCTGTGTGGACTTGAGTAAGGTGTTTGACAAGGTTCCTCATGGTAGATTAGTTAGCAAGGTTAGCTCACATTGAATACGATGAGAACTAGCCCTTAGAATACAGAACTGGCTCAAAGGTAGAAGATAAAGGGTGGTGGTGGAGAGTTGCTTTTCAGACTGGAAGCCTATGACAGTGGTGTACCACTGTGATCGGTGTTGGATTCACTGCTTTTTGTCATTTTTATATAAATGATTTGGATATGAAATAGGAATGGTTAGAAAGTTTGCAGATGACACTAGTGGACAGAGAAGAAGGTTACCTCAGAGTACAATAGGATCTTGATCAGATGGGCCAATGCGCTGAGGGGTGCAGGTGGATTTTAATTTAGATAAATGTGATGTGCTGCCTTTTGGAAAGGCAAATCAGGGCAGGACTTACACGCTTAAGATCCTGAGGCGTGTTGCTGAACAAAGATCTTAGAGTGCAGGTTCATAGTTCTTTGCAAATGGAGTCACAGGTAGGTAAGATAGTGAAGAAAGAGTTTAATATCCTTTATTAGTCAGTGCATTGAGTCTAGGAGTTGATAGGTCTTTTTTCTGACTGTTTTTACAAGATTGCTCTATAAAGTTTGAAGATGCAATGTGTACTAGTGGGAAGTATAGCAAGGAATGGGTAACTGGTGTAGTTTGTGCTGATTGTGTCTTGTGATTGCTTTGTGAATGTCAAGGCATAACTCTTTCAACATGAAGCCAACAAAACCACGGGGTGACCTCCAGCACTTCAGAGGCATGGATTGGGAATGTAGGTAAAATGTCTAAAGGGAAGATCCTGAAGAGCTTGATGAATAACTACCACACTTGCCTGTTTCCTTAGCTGAAGCCGTAGAGACCTTGGAGATGCTACAGGATTATGCACTATAGCACGAAAGCACAGAAACTGTGTTTAATACACTGATGTGGTGGACTCATATGAAGATAGCATGCGAAGCAGAGAAAGCTTACTGAGATCTCCAGGACTAACTGCCAGTACTTTTTTATGTCTCTTGTACAAGATCAGGCCATTGTAAGCAATGAATTCAAATAAAAAAGTCAAATCACTATAGTCCTAGTGGACCAGAAGACTGTTGTCTCATTAGAGAGAGAGATGGTCGTGTTTTAACCTGAGGGCCACCATGCTCAGGCTGAGGGGAGAGGTTGAGAAGAACAGTCTCATTGAAGTCTCAGCTGGCATGGACAATGAGCTTATGCTGTTAACATCAATCTACATTGCAATCAGCCATCCAAGCTATGCCAATACCATATGGTGTGGGCATCTTGAGAAATAAACATATTTTCACACGTTTTCTGGATGACTGTTTTGATTTTTTTTAACATAAAGCACATGAGTAGATAAATCGGGTTACAAAGGGCTCCCTTGCCGATAGTGAACCTCTGTTCAGCATGAATCTTATGAACAAGCTTGGGAAATTCAACTTATTGCAATTTTATAAGGTCTGTTCTTGGCTGTGTATGGGGTAAACTGTATTCAGAGACTTTAAATTCACTGATCAAATATATCAAAGCATAGAAATGCCCCAGGTCAGGTTTTTGGCTTTCTTTCTAATTGGTAGGCTTTATGGGATTCTTGATTAGAGTGGTGCTGGATAAGCACAGCAGGTCAGGCAGCATCCAAGGAGCAGGAAAATAGACATTTCGCGCAAAAGCCCTTCATCAGGAATGTTTTGCCCGAAACGTCGATTTTCCTGCTTCTCGGATGCTGCCTGACCTGCTGTGTTTTTCCAGCACCACTCTAATCTAGACTCTGATCTCCAGCATCTGCAGTCCTTACTTTTGCTTTTATGGGACTCTTCTAATCTGATAAAGAAGTATGCCACAGAGAATGGGTGCTTAATGCATATTTCACTAAAAAAAAAGTACTGAACCTACCATTAGGGATAATATCTAAAAAGCATTAGATAAGCAGGAGCAATATACAATAAATGTTATCTGGAGCTCCATTCCCAATAAACATGTGATGTCCCTACATCCCAGGGAATGCAGTGGTTGGACAGTCAATGCCTGCTATACCCAAATCCCACATATAACTTATTTTTAAATGAAAAATTTGTTGACATGCAATAGGTAAGTGAAGTATAGGGAAATCTGTCTCATGGACACTGGCCTGGAATGTTTGAGCACATTTTGTGATTTCAGTGAGGCTTTCACCCTGTCTGAATTGGCTGAGTGTATTTTTCTGGTGCATTTTTTAAAATCTCTTCCAGGAGGTTGAGGTTGAAAGAGAATATGTGAATTGAGTCAAGACGTTGTTTGTATTGCACCATAACTGTATGAGGTAGGGAGGATGAACCAACTGATCTGTTTAATGTCCCATCATTTTTTTGCATTCATTCATATTGTTTACTCGTTTGACTATGTGAAATTAATGTAGAATATGCAAATAAAAATACGTGGAATCACTGTAGAATAGGAGGAGGCCTTTTGCCCCATTAGGTCCATGATAGCTCTCTTGTGAGAGCATTACAGTTAGTGGCACTCCCTGCACTTTCCTTTATGATCCCACAAACTATTTTTCTCTTGTTGTTTTTCTGATTCCCTTTGAGAGTCACAGTCGCAACTGCCATACCCAAAGTATATTTCAGTTCCTAACCCCACATTCCTTAAAAGAGAAATAAATTATTCCTGGTTTTTCAATTGCTGCTTTTGTGCTCTCTGGTTCTCTACATCTCCACCAATGGAGCCAGTTTTTTGTATCTGCTCTGTCTAGACCATTCATGATTTTGAACACCTCTGATCCTTAGAAAAGAGAGCTTTGATAACATCTGGACTGGGGAGCTGGGGTGTGTCTTAATTTGTGCAATTATTAATCAATTGAGTAAGTGAGAATTGCAAGAGTTAAGGGATATATCTAGAAAGAACTAAAAATTGTGTTTATGACATAGAATTTCTTTGGCATAAACTGTTGTAATCTGAGAGTTTTGGAATGACAGAAATTTATGAAAATGCTTGCTAGTTAAGTGACCTGTACCTTTGTTATAGTTAGTTCTAATCTATAAACAAATTTTAGATTTCTCTTCATAAATTTTGATGTTCAAAATTTATTGTATATTTTGTATATTGCTCTATTTTCTGATTCAGCTACATCGTATATTTATCTCTTCTACCTCTGCCATCATCTTAACCACTCCTTGCTTTGTTGTAGGCTCCAGCAATTTTCATTAAAGAGGAACCTAAACTGCAGCCTGCCTGTTCAGAAGCATCTAAACCATTAATGGTGAGATGATCTAACTGTTCTGAGGTTATGTTAAAAGTGTAATGCATATAAGTGTTTCAGGTAGAAAGAAAGACTTACATTTATATAGTACTTTTTGCAACTTCAGGATATCTCAACATGAAATACAACTAATGAAAACATTTTTGAAGTATAAGTCATATTATAAGAAGTATGAATCCAACTTATGCACAACAATCTCTCAAACAGTAATGTGAAAAAGAGCAGAATAAAGATCATATTATAATTTAATACAATTCAGATGTTCATAACTTTTTGAATGCTACCTTACAATTATCTGGGATTTTTCATATTCCTCTACAAAGCCTCATTTTTCATGGAAAATCTGGGGCTGCAGTTGGAATGTTTTGAAGCTCTGTGAGGCAATCACCAGAGGTGCATCCTGCAGCTATAGGTGAAAAATGCTCAGAATACAGCACAAGTAGATGGAAAAGAATTAGGAAGTTAATTTTCCTGTTGATGAATCAGTCTGAATGAGTGATTTATCATGACATTTTCAGCTTTCACCTTGCTGCTGCAGAACGTATGGTTAAGGTATAACCTAGAAACCCAGAGAAGCACTGGAGTGGAGAAAACCATTGAGTTACCTTTAAAAGGCTTTTTAGAAGTTAAGCTAATGAGTATTCAAACCAAAATGACATCTGCAGTGTGGTAGTTTTTGTATCACTGAGAGACTTGCATTTGGTTTGAGACCAAAGAGGAATGTTTGGTTCTTTGGCCTCTGATTTTACACTTGATAACAACATCAAATATTGTGGTTGGTGTTGGTCAGACATCAGATCATGGTCAATGTCACCTGTTTAATGGTGGCATTGGAAGACTGAATAGCAATGCAACAAATCTCCCTGGTACACCACTAACTTGATATCAGTATAAAAAGTAAGTTCTTCTAAATTATTTGATTAAGAGGAAACGGTAAAATATTTGTACCTTCAGCAAATGCTACAAGTCCACCAGAGGTGGTAGAGCTAAAATGGAAATACTTGTAACATAAAGGATCGAGAATGGAAGGATTTGGAGCAAGAAGAGCTTGCTGTAGCTTAAAGAAGTTTTATAAGATGGATAGCATTAAAGTTTTACAAATTCTACTAAGTTTTGTATCTTCTTGAGTATTTGAATGGTGTGTCTTTTGATACACAATTTTATTGACAAAATCTGCGCAAAGGTGAGTTTGTGGGTTTGATGTCCCCTTAAAAGCCTCAATTTTCAACTCTGCTGGCAGGGAATTCAAACCAAATGTAGGGTTCTGCAGGGGCCCCTTGTTGGGTATAGGATGGCTGATTTGAGATATCCAATATCTGGATTGGGGAAGAGAGCCAACATCCACCCCAGTCCATTCTTCCAATCCCATTCTACAATCACTTTCCAATACTCTGGCAGTTATGGCCTACCTGACTTGCTGATCCTGGGTCTGTCCCTCTGCTTCTCCCTTGTGGCAGTGACAGCAGTGAAAATAGTGAAAAACATTGGTCATTACCACTTAAAATGGCAGACTTTTTTTCAAAAGAAGGCAAGTGGGACAATTGTTGGCACACTTTCTGCCAGACAAGACCCCTGTCCCCTGGATTAAATTCCATCCGTGTGTGCAGCAGATGTTTATCATCTTTGAGTTAGATTATTTTCATTATGTGCTGTTGTCTAATAGATTGAATTGTTGAGGAGTTTTGAGTCCGAGGTCATATCATTTCAATATGCACGCAACAAGCAGGATGATTCAACGATAATACAGAGCACATCCCTGGACACTACAGACAATCCACATCTTTGGACTGTGGGAGGAAAACAGAGCACCTGGAAGAAACCTATGCAGACCTGCAGAGAACATGCAAATTCTAAACAGATAGTCGCTCCAGACTGGAATCGAACCTGGGTTCCTGGTGCTTTTGAGGCAGCTATACTAACCACCATGCCCATAATGTTCCTGCTATCCAAAAATAGCCCTATTTTACATCATGAACAGAAAAATCACTTTTCAATTTTTTTCCCTACAGCATCTGTCAAAAAAAATGGAACACTACACCCAGACGTGTGATAAAAATAACGAGACGGCTGTCAGCACACACTGTTTGAACTTTAAATTGCACAGCAATTTCCAGCAACCACAAAAGTGCATTTAAACCTGGAAATCAGGAAGTTGTTGTGCAAGTTTCCCTGCTTGTCTACAGACTTTAGATCAATATCTTAAGCTGATATGGCCAAGCAAATCAGTGACTTCAAAGGCATTAAAAGGATGGGCCATAAATGGAATTAAGTAGTTTTTGGATAAGGAGTCCTTGTGTTTTAAAAGGTATAGCTGGAGAGTAGGATGCATTTGTTTTGATCTTCCAGAATTCATGGGATTCTAGAATAGTTTTCAGTGATTAGAAGATAACATACTTAATTCTGCTGTTTTAAGAAATTAGGACAATTAATGGACAAAAAGCATTAAGTAGAAATAAACATAATATTTTAAGATTGACTTTTGAAGTACTGTGTACATTTCTGGTTGTCCTGTTATAGGAAGGATATTATTAAATTGGAGAGAGTACAGAAAACATTTACCAGGATGTTGCTAGGCCTGGGGATGGTACGAATTACAAGGACAGGCTGGATATAGATAAGGTGAATAGCAAAAGTCTTTCCCGTATAGTGGGTGAGGTCAAAACTAGAGGGCATTTTTAAGGTGAGAGGAGAAAGATTTAAAAGGAACCTGAGGGGCAACGTTTTCACAGAGTTGGTTTGTATGTGGAGTGAACTGCCGCAGGAATGATAGGTGCAGGTACAGGTACAGCATTTAAAAGACATTTGGATAGGTATATGAATAGGAAAGGTTTAGAGGGATTTGGGCCAAAAGCAGGCTAGTGCTTTAATTTGAGAAACTTGGTTGGCATGGATGAGTTGGACTGATGGGTCTGTTTTCATGCTATGTGACTCTGACTCTATTTGAATGGAAACATATTAACAAAACAGTTCTAATCTTACCCATCGTTTGATTAGATTTTCAAATACTTGAATTGTGAATTGATCTACCTGTACCAAGAGGTTCATACCTATAATGTCTGCGTAAAACCATTACTGAAGTGTGAAATGCCATGTGTCCACAACCTGAGAGAATTATTATGAACATATGAGTTTGGTGTAAGAGTGCATTTCTTCCTATCCCTAATAACTTTTCACCCTCTTGTTCACCAAGAATCTATCAACATCTGTCTTAAATGTATTCAAAACGTTTGCTTCACTGCATATTGAGGAAGCAGCATATTTTTGAGAGACATTACAGGATTATAACTCTAAGCTGTGTTTTATGGTTAAACTTTGTAGTTTAAAAACAAAACTTTGTGATACTTTAATTACTACAGGCCGGAGGGGCAAATGGTAGTGCAGGTGACAACCGGACTGGCTTGGATTTCATCCCTGTAAAGTCTTATTCTGATGTCTCCTTGGATATTTCTTTATTGAACTCACTAGGTGAGTTGCACTTTGTACATGGTCTCTCTTCACAGTCTATTTATTAAAAGCCTTCAACTGGATAGGTGTACGTTTATCTTAACAGATACTTGTATGCAATCAATTCCAAAATTTTTGCTTTAAGAGAAATACTTAGCTAAAAATCATTGCTGACCACATAGAGTTGAGTTTACCAGACTTGTTTTGCATTTTCCGGAATTTGTCTTCATGCACTTTCAAGTTTGTAACCTATGTATATAACTAAATGCCAGTTGATATCTGGAGTGTTCTTGTGATGCTTAGCTGTTAAACTTAAGTTACCCTTTTGTAGTAGTTGTTCAGATACTGGTGCCAGTGCTGAATGCATATTTTTCTCTGTTGTTTTTCTGATTCCCTTTGAGAGTTGAAACTGCCGTACTCAAAGTATGTTTCAGTTCCGAACTTCAAGATTTGCAGCTGTTTTACTCCTAATCTACCACTCCAAGTTGTCTTGTGGTCAGAAAAATGGATGGTGGCTATTGAGAATGAAAGTTGAGAATGTAATCTATCTGAACCATCAGTAATGTTGTAAGGAAAAAAACCATGACTTTGTGATGTTTGCGTGTGCTCAATAGTTCCTTGTATGCAAGCACTGTTTTCTTAAAAGGAAAAATACATCAAATGAAACAAAACAGTGAAGATCGCTGAAGAAATAGTTGATGCCTGTACTGTCAGTTGTAGCTGAGTGGATAATGTCACTTCCCTGAATCAGAAAGCTGTGGGCTCAAGTTCCACTTCAGTGTCTTGAAAACACCAATATTGGCAACACTCTAGTATAGCAAGAGTACTTGCCCTTTATCATGTCTGTGCTGTCAGGTGAATGTTTAAGAACCAACAACATTTGAAGAGCAAGCAAATTGTTCTTGGTGTTCTGGCTGATACTTTGCTCAGTCCACATCATTAAACACTGATCAGGTATTACCAGATGTTGCTTGTCAGAGATTACTGCACTCAAATTGACTGCAGCTTCATACAGCAGTACTTCAATCCTTGTAAAGCACATTGCAACATACTGAGGTTGTGAAAGGTGCTATTTAAATGCAATTCTTTACCTTTTTATGGTATCTTCAAATACTGACAACTTTTATGTATATTGCTGAGACCCCAGTGTTTCTTGAAGACTTCACTTTCATCTAAAGAATTTTCAAATCCTCGAATGAATTTTTCTTTTTCTGTTTTCGTTTTCTTTGTATCATTTGTATCTGCATATCCTTTAACAGTTGAGTGAACAGTCATGGGGAACCTCGATTATCTGAACAAGATAGGCGAGCACTGTTTCGTTTGGATAATTGATTATTCGGTTAATCGATTCAATGCGTTTCCTCTGGGGCTCCGGGTTTTCTATTAAGTCTGCTCCCTGTTCAGTTGAGGCAGCAGCACAGTGCACGTGAGCCTCTGCTGGCCCCCAAATCCCATCCAACACCGCCTGAGCCCCCGTCCCGTCCGCCCCCAACCCTGTCTAACACCATCCTCCACCTGCCCCCCCCACCAATCCCCATCCAACACCGCCCCCACATCCACCCCCAATCCCGGCCAGCACCATCCGCCGCCCGCTCCCCCAGACCCGTCCAACACCATCCTCCGCCCGCCTCCCCATCCCAATCCAACAACGCTCCCCATCTGCCCCAACCCCGTCCAACACCATCTTCTGCCCGCGCCCCCCAATCCC
>NC_057738.1:24820067-24851865 GCF_004010195.1 Chiloscyllium plagiosum
GGACTGGACACCCCCAGCAACACTGCTGATACTTCTACTGCCTTTTGGGGTGGGGGGGGGGGTGCAGAGTTGGGAGGTGAGTCATTTAGACATTGCCTGCTCTCCCATCAGGATTGTTCTTGGCAGCACTTTTAATCACTGTAAACAAAAGACGCAATCAGACGTCTTTGATATAATGTTTCTGTCGGGACTTCGAGATCTCCTTTTGGATAATCCGATTTTCGGATAATTGGTATTCGGATAATCAAGGTTCCTCTGTATATCACACTACTGCAGGTCATTTGCATAAATAATTTTAATTGATTATGTCTGTAGTTTGGAAGTTCTTAGATTTTCCATCTGAGATGCTTCAGAAAAGCAGCATGAAATGCACTGAAATATTAGCAAACAGGAATCATGCATCCAACTCATCAACTGCTAAAATTCACTCATTGCTATATTGCCATGATTGGAATTGAGTAATGCAATAGAGTAGCAGACTCTTCTTTCAACTCTGGAATCCAAGTTTAAAATTGAAGTTAGTCTATGTTGTCAGTTCAGTTTCTACCAAGTACAAAAAGCACTAATTGAGTGCTATATGAGCATCCTTATCCTAAAACCAGAGGATGACTGGTTTGAAATCAGTGATGCATTAGGAGACATCGTTGAGGAGCTAAGATTGTTGGGTCTGAATAAATGGAGCTTTACTTGTACTAGATATGTAGTGTGCTTAATCACAACTGTAGCTGAATGAAGTCTTTTATGTCACATCATGAACGTACCTTGCCCCAGAAAATTGACAGTTTTTTAACATGCAAAATGTATCTGTTTAATTTGTACCCAGTTTACGTACCCAGACCCTTAAAAGTTTGTCCAGTTTCCGAAGCTACCTAAACTGCACCTTAATTAAAAATGTGTCACCTTTTTAGGGAAAGTAGTGAAGAAGGAACCTGATCATGATGATAACCAGAGAAATCTGGATGAGACCACCAAGTTGCTGCAGGACTTGCATGAGGCTCAGACAGAACGTGTTGGTTCCCGACCTTCCTCAAACCTCAGCTCAATCTCCAGTAACTCCGACCGCGAGCAGCACCACCTAGGTATAAGCTAAGTTAAAATTAGCCTTGGTTCAGTTTGTGCCTGTGGTGCATAAGGATCAATTTTATTCTTCAGTAATTTTCCTCAAGCCCATCCTTGATTTTATTGGAAAAGTGAGATTTGATTTGGCTCTGCATGTTCTTTGTGGTACTGCAGATTTACCTAATGAGAACAATTACAGAAGAGGAAGATAATTTTACCCAGTTGCTCTTGCATTTACACAAATATACTGTTACTTTCTCCTCATTTTCTCATCTCCCCCCACTCTCTCCCTCCATTGTTTTTAATTCAGTTAAGTATAAAGTGGTGGAAATATTTATTAGATCTGATAGCATCTGTGGAGAGAGAAACTGTTCACATTTCAAGTTGACTGACTTATTTAACTCTACATTTAACTTGAGTGTCTCTTTCTCCGTGGATGCTGCCAGATCTGTAGAGTATTTTCAGCACTTTGTTTACATTTCATGTTCAACATCTGCAGTGTTTTGCTTTATAATTGTGTTTAATGGCTTTTTTAATGGTTTTAGCGCTATAGTCTTTACCAGCCAACCTAAAAGACTGTATTCCAGGTGTAAAATCACTTGTTATGAAGAATTGCATCAGGGTATCAGTTCTGAAATTGCTTTTTATTAGTTTATATGTATAATCACTTAATCTGTATTTACATAAAAATACTTAGTTAAATTTTCTCTTTCACTTGATGCTTTTCTTTCCTGTTTTAAGGTCCCGACTCAAACGCAACTTTTTGTGATTTGAAGAGTTCAAGTTTTGCTTCTCTGCTGGGGTCAATCCTTCCTCAGTTAAATATAGTTCTAACAAAAAGCCTCTTGGTTCAGCAGTATACTACCATTATTGTCTGTTAAATTAACTGCAGTTACTCCTCTTACAATATATTATGTATGGTTTTGAATTTCATTCGTAATGTATGAAATTAGTCAAACCCTGCAGTAATATGCAGAAATGATACACCCTTATCTGAAGTATAAGCTGTACAAAAGCAGTGGTTAGCACTGCTGTCTCTCAGCACCAGGGACCTGGGTTTGATTCCAGCCTCAGGTGACTGTCTGTGTGGAGTTTGCACATTCTCCCTGTGTCTGCGTGGGTTTCCTCCGGGTGCTCCGGTTTCCTCCCACAGTCCAAAAATGTGCAGGTCAGGTGAATTGGCCATGTTAAATTACCCAAGTGTTACGTGCATTAGTCAGAGGGAAATGGGTCTGGGTGGGTTACTCTTTGGAGGGTCAGTGTGGACTTGTGGGGCCGAAGGGCCTGTTTCCACACAGTAGGGAATCTAATCTAATTATATGGGGATTTGTGCTTGTGAAAATTTGAAACCAAATAGCTTGTCAAATATATAGCCTGAACCATCTATTATAGTTTAAAATATTTGCTTATTTATCACTATGTAAAACTACACCATTTCGCCAAAGAAATGATAAGATCATACAATTCAGAAGAGGCATTTTTGCTCATTGAGTCTGTACTGCCAAATGTACACTAAATCTACAATAGTCCTACTTATTGCAGCACCAGGGCCAAATTATTGACTGTTATGATACTTCCAAGCGCTTATCCAAGTACCTTTTAGATTGTGAGATTAACTGTCTCAGGTCCCCTCCCAGGCAGTGCATTCCCACCACTCTTTGGACGCACAAAAACCCTCAAATCTCCTCTAAGCCTCCTGGCTTTCACATTTTTAAAATTATACCTCTGTGCTATTAACCCTTCAACTGAGGGAAGCAGCTGCTTTCTATCTACCCTGTCCATGCCCCTTATAATTTGAACACCTCAATTAGGTCCTCTCTTGGCCTTGTCTGCATGAAAGAAAACAGTGGGAGCTTATCCAAATGCCTTTTTCATGATTATCCTATCCATGCCTCTCATAATTTTGTAAACGTCCATAAGGTCACCCCTCAGCCTCTGACGCTGCAGGGAAACCAGCCCCAGCCTGTTTAGCCTCTCCCTATAGCTCAAATCCTCCAACCCTGGCAACATCCTTGTAAATCTTTTCTGAACCCTTTCAAGCTTCACAACATCTTTCCGATAGGAAGGAGACCAGAATCGCATGCAGTATTCCAACAGTGGCCTAACCAATGTCCTGTACAGCCGCAACATGACCTCCCAACTTCTGTACTCAATACTCTGACCAATAAAGGAAAGCATACCAAATACCTTCTTCACTATCCTATCTACCTGTGACTCCACTTTCAAGGAACTATGAATCTGCACTCCAAGGCTCTTTGTTCAGCAACACTCCCTAGGACCTTACCATTAAATGTATAAGTCCTACTAAGATTTGCTTTCCCAAAATGCAGCACCTCGCACTTATCTGAATTAAACTCCATCTGCCACTTCTCAGCCCATTGGCCCATCTGGTCCAGATCCTGTTGTAATCTGAGGTAACCCTCTTCGCTGTCCACTACACCTCCAATTTTGTTTTCATCTGCAAACTTATTAACTGTACCTCTTATGCTCGCATCTGTAAGATTGCCACTGTTCTAACTCACATTTCCTTTTCTAGTACAGACTTCCCTGAAACCTCCTTGACCATACCTATTACTGACACTACAGTTCTACTTCCAACAGTTTTATTTTACATGACCTGTCTTAAGTATGTGAAAACATACTGGTTTATTTATATCACTTTTATTTTCTCAGCTATCATTTTTATTAACTAGACCAGCTTTTGTCTTCTCCCTAAAGCCTTTTATAAAGTAATAGCCACTGTCCCCAAGCTGACTCTGATTTTATCATATAAAAACTGAAAGAACTTTCTCAGAAGGGTCACCAGATCGAAACATTAACTTTGATTTCTTTTCACAGAGATCTGCTGAGCTTTTCCAGCAACTTGTTTCTGATTTTGTCATTGCCGTCTATCAGAACTGCCATTTCCTTTATTTTCAAAGCCTTATCTTCAAGGTTTTTGTGATGATATTCCAAAACTCTTATTATCATGAACTCATTCTTCATTCAAGTTTCAATTTCCAAAACTACCAATCCTACAATGTTTCTTTCTCTTTAGCAAATTCTGCAAACTTCTCATTTTGAACTTTAAAGGAAAGATTTAATTTCAATTGTTGTGCTTTAGAAACATGCTCATAACCATCAAGTCTCCTTCAACAGTTTATCTGGATCAAGGATTGCTTTTCTCTCTTCTAATGTATGACTGATACAATACTGAATTAGCAAATGTTGAATTTCATAGTTTACATCTACACTCTGAGAGCTAGCTCCGAAGGTGTGGAAATTCATCTGTGTTTTTCAGTGACTTGTCATTCAAGCTGGTAATTAAACAGTGTTGTGCAGTGGGAGCAGGCTGGTAAAGAAGCTTTGGAGTTCTAAATGTTTAGCAAAGACCAAAATTCTCTGTTCCCTGTGAATGTCTTGATAATAGTTTGGAGCTTGGTTTCTGTGTACACATCCAAGTATCATCAGCATATTGTGATTCAGTGACAAGTTGGAGTAGTCTGGTGATGGTCAGTGAACAAGAACCACAATGTCCATGGTGCCTGGTCTCCCTTTTAAAATTTTCAAGCGATGCTTCCAAAGAAACTTACTGTTTCTGAACCAGGAGGAAATGAGCACTGCAGATGCTGGAGATCAGAGTCAAAAAGTGTGGTGCTGGAAAAGCACAGATGGTCCGGCAGCATCCGAGGAGCAGGAGAGTTGACGTTTCAATCATAGGCTTTTCATCAGGCATTCCTGATGAAGAGCTTATACTCAAAACGTTGGCTCTCCTGCACCTTCGGTGCTGCCTGACAGGCTGTGCTTTTCCAGCACCACAGTTTGGCACTCTAACATCAAGACCAGCCTGACAAAAATGATCAGGAGCTACTAAACCACAAGCACAGGGTGTTTCTGAACTAGAAACTTCCCATTTAGTAAATGGGAAGAAATTAGGTCTGCATATAAACAAAAGGTGATGTCCACAAAACCTTGGCCTAAAGAAAAGATGGTGAATCGAAAGAGTACAGGAAATACAGCAAAACACCAACAGCCATGATGTGCAGATTCCTCAGCACCATCAAGACCATCTGTGGTTGAAGAACGTAAAGAGCTGCCCATTTGAAAGAGACTCCACTTGAGTAGTGCTCATTAAGGACAAAGTAAGTGAGCCTATTGGAAGGAGCACTTCAAGGATCTCCTAGACTATGATTCTTCTTGGCTGACATGGCATGAGTGCCCTCAGCCACATCCTACAGCGTGTTACTCCTTGCCATCTCAGCACCATCCATGATGGATGGAAGACTGATAAGGCAGCCAACATAGGTGGAATCCCTGCCAAGATACTAAAATACAGTGGAGAATCACTTTTTTGGCTCATATACATCACCTCATCTGGAAGGGAGGGGTTGCATGACAGGTGGTCTCCAAGATGCCACAATTGTGACCATCTTTAAGAAAGAAAATTAGACTGATTGGCCTGCTATGACTTCCATAGTTATCACATTGTAAAATCCTCCTCCTGCTGGCTGAAAAGATCCTGTTGGAAGGAAGACTACATTGACTTATCAAGAGACATAGTGGATGTGATCCTCACAGCAAGATACATTCAAGGGAAAGTGCAGAGAACAACACTGCATCAAGGGGGAAAAATGGAGCAAACATGTCAAATTTTTGGTTGTCTGCAGAAATTTGTTACCAATATCTACCAGCTGTACAAAAGCCAGTAGACCTCACCAGTACATCTACAACAGACCCAGTAATCTATGAACTGGGGTCAAGTAAGGCTATGTCATTGCACCAATACTCTTCTTTGTCTTCCTTGTTGCAACATTCCACCCCAGCATGTGTTTTTAAGCTGGCCTTGGTTAATTTTGAAAATAACTCTTGTGTAAATCTCCCTTCTCCAGAAAAGACATAACAACTGACACCCATTTGGTTTTCAGTAAAAGTAGTAATATTCACTGGGCAAATTTAAGCTTTAACGTCAGCAAATTCTAGCACATATTCTCTGTGGATTTGCAATTCTACATGAGTCCCATCATATGTTCTGATCCCAGGAGAGACTGTTTAAAATTGTTACATCCTGTTAGGGTTAGTAACTTGTTTTTAAAGTAGATGATGTGTGACATCCCCATTACTTACTAAGAAGATGAATTTGCAAGATTCTACTGCTTTAAGCAAACAAAATAAGTTTTACTGATAACATTCTAAGTAAAACCAACCACACAAAGACACAGTTTGTGCTCCAACATCCCAAAATAACAAGGTAAAAATAACAGGTAAACTCTGGAACATCCTACAGAGCACATGAGATTGCAGGTACAGTCAAGACAGATTTGATGGATTTCTGAGCATCTGTTCTTACTGTCAGTAAAACTGTGGGTCCCAAATCTTTGTTAAACTTTGCTTCCTTCACAACAGGTTCTAATTCTTCACTTGCAACATTGCAGGATTCTTAGCCTCTACTTCAGTTTAATTTCTGGTCAATGGTAATCCAAAGGATGTTGTTAGTGAGAGATTCAATAATGGGAATTACTTTGAATGTGAAGGAACAATGGTTAGATTTTCTCTTGTTGAAAATGGTCCTTGGCACTTGTCAGACCAAAACGTGGATGATATCCAGATCTTGCAGTATTTGAATGTGGGCTGATTTGGTGTTTGAAGACAGTGCTGAACTTTGTTCAATCATCAGCAAGCGTCCTTACTTCTTTGTAATAGAGGGAAGGTCATGAATGAAGCATTGTTAGGCCTGGGACACTTTTTTTTCCAAGTATTCCTGCAGTGATGTCTGGATGTGAGATGATCAAATTCTAGCTAACATAGCCATCTTGCTTTTTGTTAAGCAAAACTCCAACCACTAGAGAGTTTTCACCCAAATTTTCATTCCTTCCAGTTTGCTAGGGTCTTTTGGAGCTATACTTGGTCAAATGCTACTATTATTGTCCATGGCAGTCCTCTGTCTGGAGTTCAACTCTATAGTCCATGTTTGAACCATGTCTATAATGAAGATGGAGCTGAGTGTCCTTGGCAGTACCCAATCTGATTATCAGTGAGCCTTTTTTTAAATATAATCAAGCACAGCTTGATTGTTGATGACCCTTTCCTTTATTTATCGGGATGATTGTTAGTAGATTTAAAGGACAGTAATTGACTAGGTTAGGTTTGTCCTTTGATATTTCATGTACATTGGCAGTTTTCGAGATTGACATGTTAATGTTATATGTATACTGGAACAGCTTGGTTAGGGGTGTGGCAAATTCTAGACCAAAGCTTTTCATACTATTGCTAGAATGTTGTTGGAGCCCATTGCTTTCACAGACACTTCATGCTATTACATGGAGTAAATGGAATTGGCTGAAGAGTGGCACCTGTGATACTGGGGCTCTTCGGTAGATGCCAAGATGGATCATCTGCTTGGCACTGAAGATTGCTGCAAATGGTTCAACCTTATCTTTTGCACTGATGTGCTAGGATCCCCCAATATTAACGATGGGGATATTTGTGGAGACACCTCCAGTGAGTTGTTTAATTGCCCACCATACATGATTGGATGTGGCAGGATGCAGAATTTAGATTTGATCCATTGGTTGTGGAATCGCTTAGCTCTGCCTATCACTTGTTGCTAATGCTGTTTGGTACATAAGTAGTCATGTTTTGTAGCATCACCAGATTGACCTCTCATGTTTAGGTATTCTGCTAATATCTAATATTCAGATATGCTGCTGCTGCTGACATGCCCTCCTGCACCCTTCATTGAAACAGGTTTGACTTCTGGATTGATATAATGGTAGTCCGGGGTGGTGGGTATGCTGAGCCATGAGTTTGCAGATTGTGTTGGAGCACAATACTGCTGATAGTTCACAGAATCATGGATGCCCACTTCCAAACTGCAAGATCTATTCTAAGATTGTGTGGCACTACCGGTGCTCTTATTCAGACAATCAACGGTGTTGATCTATTGTTATTTGTTGAAGTTTACATTTTCCTTTGTCATCATTCAATCACTGAAAGTGGTCTAATATATCATTCTTTCTATCAAGTCCCCTTAATCTCTGTTCTAGTAAAAGCTGTCCCACTGTTTCAGGTGGTTTTCAAATTATACATGCAGTTACAATGCTGAATCTACATTAATACCCTCTTGATTGTTCCTAGATTTCTAGATGCCTAAATTGTACATCATACTGCCAACAGTGGCCTTACTTAAGTAGCCTCACCATTACCTCTCAAATGGTATATATGACAGTATTCCAGGGCTTTTTAATGGCCTTGCTCAATTCAAATGTTATTTTGAATGTCTTTTGAACAGGAAGGCCACCTAAATCCACTCCCCCTCCCACCACCACCACCACTTTTCCTCATCAGCTACATATTTTGTCCATTCGGGGTAAGACTTTGGATTTTGTTTTCAAAGTATATCACCTCACATTTACTGACGTTAAACTCTAATACTTTTTTGCCCATTGGTCTACTTCATTATTGACTTGCAATTTTCTTTTGATCCCCAGAATTATTTAGAATGTTGGTGTCTTTTTATCATTTGCAAACTTGGACTTCACTCCCTCATCCTAGTATCTAAGTAATCCTAAAACAACTTTGTGAGACATAAATTTACTTTCAAGGGCTTCCACTTTTTCTCTCCACTTCCTTCTGAACCCATCGGGTCATAAGAGGAGTAGGAGCAGACCTTTCTGTTTCTGTATCACCAGTCATTAAGATAAAGGTTGATCTCATTATGTGTTTCATTCCATTGCCCTGCCTGCCTCATTTTTTAAAATTTTCTCGCCTTCCCATCCAGCCAAATAACCCTTGACTCCCTTGTAAATCAAACATTTGTCTAAATCATCCTTTGAAAATATTCAGTAACCAAGCCTGCACTACTCTCTGGAAGCAAATTCCAAAGACTAATGCTTTTTTGATAGAAATTTCCACCTCTATCTTAAATGGGAGACATCTTATTTTGAAGTGTGTGGTCTCTAGTTCCAGGTTTTGCCACTGGGAGGAGACATCAGCTCGATATCTCCCTGTCAAACTCTCTCAATTAAATGTTTCAATAAGATCACCTGTTAATTTCTAAACTCAAAATGAGTACAGGGTCAACCTGCTCAATCCCTCCTAAATCATAAGACCATAAGACATATGAGCAGAAATTAGGCTATTCAGCCCAGCGGGTCTGTTCCACCATTCAATCATGGCTGATAAGTTTCTCAACCCTATTCTCCTGCTTTCTCCCTGTACTCTGATGTCTTTGATACTCAAGAATCTATCTATCTCAGTCTTAAATACACTCAACTACCTGGCCTCCCTGATGAAGGGCTTTTGCCTGAAACGTCAATTTTCCTGCTTCTCGGATGCTGCCTGACCTGCTGTGCTTTTCCAGACCCACTCTGATCTAAACTCCACACATTTATCCTAGGAATTGAACACGCAAATCTTCTCTGAACAAAATAAATATCCCTCCTGTAGGAAAATAAAAACTAAACTGTATGCGAGTATAGTCTCTACAGTATATTATATGGTTTTGCTGAGACTTCCTACATTCCCTGCACTAGCTGGAAGTGCACATGTCTCAAAGGGTGCTTTTTATTTCTATCATCTTTTTAGCCTAACTTCTACAGTATTTTCTTTTTATATCCTTCATCTCTTTAATCAATTCTGGATTTCCTCTTGCCTAATATTATGAAGTTAAGTATTAACACCAATCTCCATTTATCTTAACTTGCATATTTTTCTATCTGTTATCCCTAACGCTTAAATACTTTATAAAAATGGAAAGAACTCTGTATGTTGTAAATCAGAAACAAAAACAGCAGTTGCGGGAAAAGCTTAGCAGGTCTGGCAGCATCTGTGAAGTGAAATCCTAGTTAACGTTTCAAGTCTGGTGACCCTTCCTCAGAAATCCAGTTCTGAGGAAAGTTCATCGGACCCAAAACGTTAACTTTAATTTCTCTTCACAGTTACTGCCAGACCTGCTGAGCTTTTCCAGCAACATCTGTTTTTGCTTAAATATTTTACCTTCATTTTCTTTTATTTTTTGGTTGGTGGTATCATACCCTTAATCCCGTGTGCCCTTTAATTTTAATTCAATTTGTAACCTTTTTCTTCATCAATACTGTGAAACTTGAGGTGGCATTCTTTTTGTTTTAATGCTTTGTATGTGTTATGTAAATTTGCAAGTTGCTCATTGAAACATAGTCTTCTGTGTGAAGTTTACTTTTCACTTGAGGCCTCTGCCATCTTGCTCCTAACCTTTATTTTCAATGGAGTCCTTATTTCCTGCTATGTGAAAAAAATGAACTCTCAAAGTGTTTAAATGCAGTGTACTGCATTGTAAGCCATAACCCTCAGTTCACCAGTACAATTCTCCCAAGTTACATAATTATTATACAGTCTGCTATATATTATAGTCTGCTAACATAGGAAATAGGAGCAGACTATTTCGCCCCTCAGGCCTGTCCAATCATTCAATGAGATCATGACTAATCTGCTTCAAGCTTCAACTTCCCTTTTTTTGTGTGTCAGCCCATTGTAACCCTCAATTCCCTGATATTTCAAAAATCTGTCTACTTCCTTTTAAATACTTTGTCATCTTGCTTCCACAGATTTCTGAGGTAGAGAATTCCGGTAGTTCACTACCCTCTGGGACAAACAATTCTGTTTTAAATGAGAGTTACAGAAATAGTTGGCATTTGCCCCTAGTTTGAGATTAACCCACAACTTGACATTTGCCCTGTCAGGCAGCCTCATAATCATATGTTTCAATAACATCATTCTTCATTCTTCTAATCTCCCATGAATAAAGCCTAATTGGTTTAACAATTCTGGATAAGTCAACCCTTTTATCCCAGGAATCAGCCTGGTGAATCTCTTTTTTTAAACTGCCTCCAATGTCTATACATCCTTTCTTACATATGGGGGGCCAGAACTGTGCATTGCACTCCAGGTGTGGCATCACTAAATCCTGTACCTTTCTGACAAGACTTTCCAATTTTAAATTCCAACATTCTAGCAATAAAGGCCAAATGCCATTTGGCGCCTCAATTACCTGTTGCTCCTGAATGCTAACATTTTATTCCATGCACAAAAACACCCAGATTCCTTAGTGCTGCACTTTGTTTTTGGAATCTGTTTTAATTAATAGTCTGCCATTTGAATCTCCTTACCAAAATGTACTACCTCACACTTTCCTACATTAAACTCCACGTTTTTGCGTACTCACTCAACCTCCTGTTCTTGTGTCATCAGCAAATTTGGATACATTACCCTCTGTCCTCCTCTCCAAATCGTTAATACAGGTAGTGAATAATTGAGGATAGATTGACTGATTATTATAGGACTTCAATAGTTATGTACTGATAAACACCTGTTAATCCTGAATCTTGGTCTTCTGTGTGTTAACAAATCCTCAGACTTTGCCAATACACCACTCCTAATGCTAATAATAGCTTCTATCTTGTGTAGTAACCTTTTTATATGGCACTTTTATCAATGTCGTCTGAAAACCCAAATAAACTACATCCACCAGTTCCCTTATATCAATGTTTTTTAAAAAAACCTTAAGGAGCTGTACCAAATTTGTCAGCCATGATTTCTCTTTCACAAAACCATGTTGACTGTATTAAGTTTTTCTAAACATCCAGTATTTCTTCTTGATTAATGGACTCTGTTTTCTGCACTGTCTTCCTCCCTTTTTGAACAGGAACAGTTTTCCAATCCATTGGAGTCCATAGAGCTCTGGAATATTTTGACCAATGCCACTGCTTTTTCTGCAGTTACTTATTTTTAAAACGATTAGATGGGGGCCATCAGGTGCTGGCAATAGTTCTGCCATTAGTTTATAGAAATACATTAGAAATACTTTTGTACTTCATGTTAGAAGATGTTACAAAGCCTTTTCTTCCATTACTACCTTGCTTATCTGTTTGCTGTTGTTAGGATGTTTATAGTGTCTTCCATATGAAGGCCATTGCAAAATATTGGTTGAAATTATTTGCCATTTTCATGTTGTTATTAATTCCCTAGTTGTGTCCTCCAAGGGTTCCATGGTTAGTTTAGATACTCACTTTCTTTTGAGGTACCCATAGTAGCCCTTGCTGTTTTGTTTTATTTCTTACCAATTTACTTTCATATTCAATGTTCTCTATATGGCTTTTCTTGTCATCCACTGCTTGTTTCTGGGGAAAAAATCTCAATCCTCTGTTTGACACTATTTTTTGCCACTTTGTATGCCTTCATTTCTGGTTGAATGTTTCCATCTTTTGACCATGATTGGTTCATCCTTCTCCTTATTGTCTGAACTTTTGCGGAGTGTTATGAAATATCTGCTTTAATGTTGGCCACTGGTCACCTCGAATAGTTTATTTTCCCAACCGCTTTAGACAATTTTTTCATACATCTGTAATAGACCTTTTAAGTTGAGGACACTGGTTTGAGAGCTGAGTGACCTCCCCCCCCCAAACTGAACTTAAATTTTTATCATATTATGATAGCTACCCTTTTAAAGCATCCTTAACTATGGATCTCTTATTAATCCTATCTCATTACACGTGATTAGATCTTAAGATGGCCTATTTTGGATTAGGTTCTACAACATGTTGCTCTGGGAAATAATCTCTGATGCACCCTACAAATTCAACTTCCATGCTACCCTTGCATGTCTGATTTGTCCAGTCAACATGCAGATTAAAATCAACCATGACAATTGTAATGTGCTTCTTATGACTTCATAATTTCCTGAATTATACATTGCTCTAACAGATGAGGCAATTCTGAGAGCCTATAGATTACTGCTACCCATTATTTTCTTTCCCTGCTAATGGTGTGCATCAAGCTCAATCCATCATTACTTTAAATTTTCACAATCTGAACAAATTACAATCCATCACAAGAAGACAAGTTGAGTTGTAATACTGCAATTATATAATTAATAGAACCACTAAATTTAATGCACTTGCTGTTCTCCGTGGATGAATTGAGAGATTGATTGCTTTGCATATCCCATTACATCCTGGTCTGTGCTAAATCATCTGTACAACAAAAAATGGTGACACTCGAGCATTGGAGATGATGTAGGGAGTAGTCTCAAGACTTACCTGGAGTCTCAGGTTTGCAGATGAGTGGTGTGGGATTTTCAGTCTGGAGATAAGATGCCCAAGACCGTATCTTTTAAGCTTGTTTACAGTGGTAGATGTGTGAGAGAAGAAAATGTCTAAAATATTAGCTTAAATAAAACAGTAAGCTTAAGTTCAAACTGAAGGTTATTTGGTAAATAATCTAGTTTTTCAGGCAACAAAAGCTCAGCAAGACCTGACAAAGATGAGAAACCTGGAATTATTTAACAAACAAAAGTAGCAATTATGGTTGAATTAAAATGGGCTGAATGGTCTTAATCTGTATTTATCTTGTGACCTGTTATAGTATCATCATTTCAAATGCCTCAGGCCTAGCTGATAAATACTCAGGAATTATGTTGCTATGGCACCTGAAGAATGAAAGTGGGATTAATCATTTAGTCATTGGTCCTTGTTTAGTTCTTATGGTCATGGTTAGATTCTGAAATGTACAGTACTTTGGATAATGTAAATGTAACCTTTTTCAGGTTTAAGGATCTCACTCAGCATCCTGTCTACATCTGTTTTAGTTACAAATATTAATCTTTTATTTGCTAATTCAGTACTCGTGTGTAAAGTATACACTTTCATTCTTTCTGATAATGAATAGCTTGTAAATAGTTTGTTTGAAAAGATTGAATGTGGAAACTCCATTCCAGATTTAATTTTGGTTGAATGCTGCAAAAAAACAAGTTGCAGAATCTTACTTTTATTTTTGTTATAAATTTTGTTCGAATGCTTATGTTTATTGATGCACTTTGGAAGCTGTGATCAGTAGATGCAGTGGAAGGTGTGTTATTCCTTTTCAGTGGCATCACTGGAGCACAACCAATTAGTCTTTTCAATGAAATATATGATTGCCCTCAGAAGTTTAAGAATGACTTTTATTTTTGGAAAATCTGATTCCAATTTGAAATTCATGTGAAATTTTGGATTGAAAATACAAGAAAGAAAAAGCTCAGCCTTACAGTACTTAAATGGACAGGTGGTAATACTAATTGGAGACCAAAAAAGCTGATCATCTCAGGAGAGATGGGGCATGGCTGAAGTACTAAATGAGTATTTTGCATTAGAGAATGGTGTCACTATTACAGTAATAGGGGAGGTAGCTTCAAGATTTGGATGTATTTTGAAAAATAAAAAAGGAAGTATTTTAAATTGTCAGCAACACTAAAAGTAGAAAACTTGTGTGGATCCAAATAAGATGTATTGTAGCTTGAGGAGAGTAATAATTACAACAAACTATGGAGGCCTGCGAAAGTAGCTGTTGTTTTCAAATGAGAAACCTATAAACCTCACTATTCTCAGTAATGATATAAAGGTTAATTGTCATTCAAATACATTCTGGTTCACTAATGTCATTTAGGACAAGTAACCTGCTTTCCTTGTCTCATCTAGCCTAAATATGGCAAAGTGGTTAACACTTAACTGCTGTAAAAGGCAATTCAGGATGGACATCAAATGCTGACCTTGACGATGATGATGCCCACATGCTATAAAAGAATGAAAGTAATTATTTGGCGTCAAATAGGAACTTTGAAAAATGAGTTAATAAATAAATGTCAGCATGCATTTGTTCAGTAGGAATTTGATTACTTAAGTAATGTGAGGTGTCAGAGTTTGATAAATGCAGTGCTGTGTAATAAAATGACAGTGGTTGCATGGTTCAAATGGAAAACAAGGAGTAATGTTGTATCAACCAGAAATGAGAGAACTTGGTAAAAGCAGTATCCATGACTGGCCTATCCTAGGTTTACCTTTGCTTTGCTAAATACAGTACATGTTCAATTTTGCAGGTTAAAGTTTCTCTGTTCAGAAATTTTACTTACTCTCAAAATGGCACCCTTATTTTTCTTTTCTCCTCTAATAGGGAGTCCTCCACACCTGAGTGTTGGCGAACAGGGAGACCTGGTCCAAGACTTCCATGAATTCCTGCAATCTCCGAGTAATGCCGCTGCAGGCAGCCTGAACCGGAGTAGTGAAAATTCCTAGTATGCTTACTCTAGTAAAAGTAGGCCATCCTATTAAGCAGAAGAACAGATTCTTCCTTTTTACCTACAGACCTGAGAATATGCAAGAGACCTTCTAACAGTTTTCAAATATAAAATGGACATTTTTTAACTTCAGTCTGCTGCAACTTAGGAAGTCTCCAGTTCTCCATTCAGTGTGCGTTGAATGAACAGAAGTATTGGATCATGCAACAGAATGTCCAGTCTGTACATAGCCCACAAGTGTTAATGCCATATGAATTGAGAAATTTTCCCTTGGTTTTGTCAGGTAGGTGTATTGTAGCAGTTTTCAAAGTCTGTACAGTTTTTAAAGATAGTTTTGTATGTTGAATTCTTCAGTCTTAATCTTGTTCACAATTGTCAATAGTGTGCATCCTTGAGCATCGGTTCACCTCAAAAACTTTGTTAAATTTTGATGCTTGTTTGGGACAACGACATTCAATGAATATTCCACATCAGCCTGGACCAGTGTTAAGTCAGCTGAGAAAAGATACAACAACGCTCAAAGATTTCATAAGTATAAAAGCAAAATACATTGGATGCTGGAAATCTGAAATTAAAAGCAGAAAATGAGAGAGACGCTCAGCAGGTCCATCAGCTTTTTTAGAGAAGACAGTGGACATTTCCAGTCGAGTGACCTTCTCACCAAAAGTGGATTCTCAAGAAGGATTCTGATTTCTTCTTTTTAACACAACAGGGCTGTGTTTTCAAGATTTGTACATATCTTACAAAGGTAAATGAGATGGTGACCACCAACTTGGTTTGCTGTGGCTTTAGCATTAAGTTGAATGGCAACTTATTTAAACACGTGTATATAATAAGATTTTAAAAAGTATACCAGTGAACTTATCGAATCTGGCTAACAAAATATTATTAACAGGTAATCAAAACTGCTGGAATTGTGGTGGTCTTTTCAAGTATGTTATTGGTTAGTAGAATTTACACATGCTTTTTCATTTACTACGGTGTCTCTGTCTTGGTATTGATGACTTCTGATTACCACTGCTCTGCTTTATTTTTGGCATTTCCAACTTGGCCATTTGAGGCCTCACTCTCTTTTGAGGTCTGCAAAGTCTGCAAATTGGTTCAGCAACTGGAAGATCACATCTGAACCTCTCCAGTTTTATCATTAATTTAAATAGAGGAAAAGGAGGTCACCTTTTACAAACATATACTCTGACCAATTCCAAGTTCTAAGAATATTTCTCTTACATTTTCAAAGCTTATCTGTCCCTGGCACAGCACTTGGTTTCACTCTATCACTGTCCTGCAGTTTATTCAACTAAATTACTTAGGAAGCTTACTGAACACAGTATTGGTCTTGTTAATGATTTAAGACGATTCACCGAAATCAACACATGTTGACATGTCAATATGCCATAGTATTGACTGTACTAATTCATTGCTTTCCTTTGTTCCCAACACGAGTTTTTCACTACTGTTCTGTATACTCTCAATTCTTTACAAACACAATCCAAGCTTAGATATGCTGAAATGTGACCCTTGTAAATTTCATAGTTCAAGTAAACAATGATATCACGGGCCCTCCATCACAGTTTCTGACAATGTGCTTATAAGTAATAGTTTTTATTTGATAAATATTTATAAATTATAATTTGTAGAAAAATAGAATGTCTTTGTAACCTGTATATTGTGAATTTTAATTTTTATTGGAATAATATTTGAAGGAGAGTCACTGATTATAAAACCATTGCAAAGAAAGAAAACGTCATGTGACAAACATTAAATTTTCAAACATTTAGTCAGCCCAGTTTGGTTATGACCAAACTATTGTTTCCTTTCTATTTTGGAAATTTATTTCCGTGTCATTCATGAATCCTCAAGCACCAAGCACCACCTACAAGTTCTCCCCTTAACCAGCATCTACATTCTGGAGATTACTATTTGAAAGAAACTGAATTGGTTTACCATACAAATACTATCTACAAAGGTAAATCAGAGGCTGGGTACGTGCAGCAAATAACAGCCCTCCTAACTCCCTAACATTTGTCACCATCTACAAGGCACAAGCCAGGAGCATAATAGAATGCTGCCACAAGCCTGGGTGAGTGCAGCTCCAACTGCACAGAAGAAGCTCGACACCATCTGGGATAAAGTAGCCACATGGTTGACATTTAGCACCTTTTAATATTCATTGCCTCCACCCCCTACTGCACAGTGGAAACAGTGTGTACCATATACAAGATACAATGCAACAACTCACCAAGGATCCTTCAACAGCACCTTCTGAGTGCCAAATCTCTAATATATAGAATGACTATCAGACCCACCATCTGCAAGTTCTCTTTTCCCCCAAATCATCCTATGTTGGTTTGGAATTATCAGGTTCGTTCTTTGTGGCTGGATCAAAGTCCTGGAACTCCTGGTGTATGCTGGTATACTTAACTGCAGACTATAGTGGTTCAAGCAGGCAACTCATTACCACATGCTCCAAGTCAATTAGTGATGGGTAACAAATGCTGACTTAGCCAGAAATACCTATAACCTATGGGAGAAAAATGTAGTGATTCTTTTTAACTCCTATTTTGTACCATGCCAAACTATTTTATTTGTAATTCAGCTCTGGTTTTGGCACACCAGCTAGATTGCTTCTGTAAATTTTCAGTTCCACAAAGTAAGTTTTTTTTAAATAATGCAGTTCTAAGACTGTAATTACTGGGATTACTTGAAACATAATTGCTGTTCATGAAAATTGACACCAAAATTTCCATATTTTTTAGAAAAAGTGCCTTTTTAATTTTCATGTAGAATTTAGAATTAAATATTTTCAATCCAAATTTGTTAAAAACATGTAAAACCTGTAAAGTACTTTTTCTTTAAGTATTGACATGAAATGGAGCACCCTAGTTGTAATTTTTGAAATATTCTGTGTGAAGTTAGTGACAGGGCTTTATATACTTATCTCCTGTATACATTATGTAAGATTTTTAAGTCAGCTGGTCTCAGTGCTGTTACTTACTTGTGCTTCCGAATCAGAATGTCGAGTTTCAGCCCCAGTGAACGACTTAAGCACATAAACTAGGCTAACACTTCACTGTTTTGCCAAGGGAGTATTGCATTGCCTGAGGTATCATTACTGACATGAGACATTAAACCAAGGTCCTGTTTGTTTTTAAGATCCATGGTGCTATCACCTGTTTAGTTTCAAATCTTCCTGGCCTACATTTACCCTTTAATGAATGCCACTAAAACAAACCAGTTAGTCATTTATTAGGATCTCAGTGCATACTAGTATGCATGAGTGCAGTGACTATACTTCAAAACTAATTCCTTGGCTGTGAACTACTTTTTGGGGAATCCTGGAGATGTAAATGATATTGTATATCTTAAGTTTTGCTTAAGATTCACAAAGATCATGACTAACCTTTCAGTTATATTATGTATTGCTGAAGAAAGCGAACATTTTCACTCGATTGATTATCTCCTTGCCTCAGTGCTTTCTTGCAACAGGATGTGGTTAAAATATTTTGCTGCATTTTGAAATGTACATATGAATTCCACATTTGAGGAAGGAGTTTAGTCAGCAAGTATCTGAATGCCTCTAATTTGCACTGTTGTTTGTATGTCTGAAAGAATGGTAATAGTATTTTTTCAAAGTTGTAATAAGGGAATAAACTAAGTATTTTTTCTGTTGAAATCATGTTTCTTCTTGTATTAACTACACCACTTAATGTATAAAAAGGCAATTACCATCCAAATTTTATTTATGGTGTCCATCACCAAGCATTCCCAAGTAATTCAAAGCAAGAGCAAGATACCAAGGAATACATCAGGTTACTTATTCCAATCCTTGAACTTGCATCTGAGAATACCAGAAATGCTGCACAAATATGTCTTATTTCAGAATTAGTACTTGTTGTCAAGACAGAGGTTGTGGAGTCAGGTTCACACCAGGATCTGAATGTATACTCAAGGGCTGCTATGGCAGAGGAGTACTAAGAGTGGTGTATTGTCCGAGTTGCCATGTTTAGGCTGAGACGTTAAGCCGCATTCCCAATTACTCTGTCAATTTGACATAAAATCCCATGGCACAATTTCAAAGAAAAACTGAAGACGTGTATTTTGTGCCCTAGCCAATGTTTCTTCAATCTTAGGTGAGAAATATTGTATTGTCATCAGGTTCCTATTTATGTGACCTTGCTGTTTACAAATTGGCTGCTGTGACAATACTTTGAAAGTACGTGATCAGCTCTTGTAGACATCCTGAAGTTATGAAATGGTCTTTTTAGTTGCATGTCAGTCTGTCAGAAGGGAATAGAGAAATACAGATGCTGTAAGTGAAGACAGTTTTAGTATGAAAGGGCAAAATGCTTCAGTGCAGGCTTGGAGGGTCAAAGTACCTGTTCCTGTTATATTGTTCTTTGTTCCTGTGACTTTTACCACTTAGAGAGGTAAAAGCCAAGGATGAACAGGTACATCATCACCTTCTAAGTTCTTGTCCAAACCACACACAATACTGCCAGCAGTACAGAACATAGAACAATATGTTGTTGTTCTTTCATTGTCAAGAGTCAAAACCCTGGAACTTTATTCCCAGTAGCAGTACGGATGGATCTACACCCCAAAGACTATAGCAGTCAAGAAGGCAGCTTACCACTACCTTCTTGAGGCCTGCTGGGGATGGGCAATTGCTGACATAAACAGTAACAGCTATATCCTATGAATGAATTGGAGAGGATGCAAAGGGGGTTTACCACGATGCTGCCTGGACTGGAGGACTTGTCTAACAAAGAGAGGTTGACTAAGTTTGGACTTTTCCCTCTGGAGAGAAGGAGGAAGAGAGGTGACCCGATTGAAGTATACAAGGTAACGAGAGGCATGGATAGAGTCAATAGCCAGAGTCTTTTCCCCAGGGCCGGATCGGCTAGAATCATGGGTCATAGTTTTAAGATATTAGGAGGAAGGTATAGAGGAGATGTCAGAGGTAGATTCTTTACGCAGAGACTTGTGAATGCATGGAATGTGTTGTTAGCGGTGGTGGTGGAGAGTCATTAGGGACATTTAAGTGACTGCTGGACATGCACATTATCAGCAGCGAATTGAGGGGTGCATAGGTTAGGTTATTTTATTTTAGATTAGAAATAATCCTCGGTACAGCATTGTGGGCCCAAGGGCCTGTTCTTTGCTGTACTTTTCTATGTTCTATGAATAATTTCAAAGAAGTAATTTCTGTAATGATCACTTCCAATCTTTCAAACCTTCACCTTAGAATTTGAGCATTGTAGTGGGCAAGTTGGAACATATTTTAGTTACTGGATGTAGGTTTGCTCAGGGGTAGATGGGATCGCAATCAATGTGTTTGTTAATTGATGATCCCATTTACCAACCCCGAGAAAAAGATCAGAAAATGACATCACCATAGCAAATTATGTCATCACAGGAAATGACATCTCCAACCCTAGGAAACTTAAACATATAAATAGAAAGCGGGCTACACCACCAGTGCTTCATTCGGAGGCTCACTGAAGATGTTACCTAGTATGGTGACGAAACATCAGAAAAAGAACCTTCTAAAACCAAGCCTTTGAGCTCAGCGAGCAAACCTACATCGAGAACCTCAACTTGAGCTACAAATCTTCTCAAACCTTTAGTTGCTACATAAAACTGATTTTGGAATTGCTTCTGATTTTATTTGCACTGAGGAAGATAAATGTATTTGCAAGGAAGATAAATAAATGCTTTTCACAACTACTAGATACCACAAAATGCTTCACAGCCAATGAGCTACTTTTGAAGTGTAGTCACTTTTGCAATTTAGAAAACATAGCAACCAATCTGCATAGTGAATGGCCACAAACAAAATGTGATCATGACTAGTTTGTTTTTGAGGTGCTGATTGAAGGATAAATATTGAAAAGGGATGACTCTCATTCTCTTCTTTGAAATAGTACCATGGGACTTTTACATCTAACCAAGCAGGCAGATGGGGCCTTGATTTAACATCTTATCTGGAAATCAAAGCATTTTTCTAAACTACCTCTTTAATTCCCACTTGGAGTTCATGCCAGCTCTTCATTGATCCAAACTTCGAGATTAAGATCCTTGGTCATATTAAACCATTCTAAAAATGCATTGAAATTAGGGTCACCATGCTTAGTCATGACAAGTGGTGCAAAGAGTATTTCTTTGAAAACTGGTCTCTGGACTTGAAATATTAACTTTGCCTTCTCTTCACATATGTTGTCAGACCTGCTGAGTTCCTACTACAATTTCTGTTCTTGTATTTGAGTATTGTTTTAAGTCAGGTTCTGGCACATAGTTTGCAAGGCATATTGAAATGTAATTTGTATGGTGTAAATCATCAGTCGAACTTGATGGAATGTTATCCTGAAGTATGTAGCTGTGATGCAGTGAAAGTGTCCCTTTCTATGAACCAGAAGTCCTGGGTTCAAGCCCTTACTGTTCCAAAGGTGTATTATAATATCTCTGAACAGGTTGATCTGAAAATATCAATCACAACATAGAGCAGTAAAATGCAAATTTGTAGTAGTTATGCTCATGCTTCATAAGGCACTAGTTAGACTTTGATCGTTTTACCAAAAAGCTATACTTTATTATCATGATCTATCCTGTTTCTCTTTCTGTGCACTTTCAAATATAGAGGTATTGAGGAAGTTTCAAGAGTCAGCATTTAATAAAAGGCTGTAAAAGGAGGATTCTTATCAAAGTGTAATAAATGTTAAATGGTAGACATAATGTAAATCTACAAGAAACAACCAATAAAGTCCATGATCTAAGTAGAAATAAATGAAAAACTAAATTTAGAGTTGATGTGAGCTAAGATGTATTTGCTTAAAGGATGAATTGTTTGTAGTAAGTGACCAAGCAAAATAATAAAATCAAAATCATCAGGTTGATCAAAGTCCAATTAGTTTCTTTGCCAAGAAAGTTAAAGGGCTGAGTGAACTCCTCATCCCTGATTTGTTTCTCAAACTGCTTAATTCTATCCTTGGTGCTCCCAAATTACAAAAAAAATATAACTTTTACAATACTGCAAGTAAATGATCCTTAGTATTCCAAAACAAATGGAAAAATAATATTAGCAAAGTTTCACTTCATTTTTAGTAAACACCCATTATTGGGGTAATGGTAGTGTAGTGATAACCTCACTGGTCTAGTAATCTGGAGACCCATGTTAATGTTCCAAGGATACATTCTAATCCCACCACTGCTAATTTAAATTTGACAATATCTGCTGATACTCAAAAGTGCTCTCGATATGCATATATAGTAACCCAGGGCAAATGTGAGGACTGCAGATGTTGGAGATTAGAGTCAAGAGTGTGGCGCTGGAAAAGCACAGCAGGTCAGGCAGTATCCGAGGAGCAGGAGAATCGACGTTTCGGGCAAAAGCCCTTCATCAGCAAAGCCTGATGAGGAGCTTTTGCCCGAAATGCCGATTCTCCTGCTTCTCGGCTGTATGGTATCCCTGCCAGTACTGCTAGTGACCTCATTCTCTCATATTTATTGTGCTCTTTTGGGTGCCACCGTATTTTCTTACTGGCAGGGCATTGCACAACAGGTATATGTGCATATCTTTCCACGTGTATAATGTGATCCTTTGGGACAGTCAGGCCACACAACCTTTAAATAAAAGTGATGAAAATTGGAGTACAACTAGTCCAAGCTATGGCAACCATGAAACTCTCATTGATTATTGTGAAAAAAGAATCTGGTGCCCTGTACTGTTTGTTGGAGGAAATCTAGCATTTTTACTCCTTGCCTACGTGTGAAGCCAGATCCACAGCAATGTAGATGATTCCAAAATGGCCTAGCAAGGTGGATGGGAAACAAATGTTGACCTTGATGGTGATGTCAACAGTTTGCATCAAAATATATATTTTTTAATTGCTGCAAAAAGGTAGTGGTGAACCTACCCCTTGACCTTCTGCAATCTGTGTTATTCTTGCTCCAAAATGTTTTTTGGAGGAATGGTACAATTTTGCCAGTATTTAGTTGGTTATGTTAGTGTTCCTGTTACTTTATTTCTTATTTTCGCACAGTGAAATCAAAAGGACGATTGCTAATTAGCCATTGAATGTGGAATATTAGGCATTACCATATGTTGATGCTTAAGAAAATTTAGGATGCAGAACAAGATACCCAAGTTCTTCATTTTGTTGCTATATAGTTCTGCATATTCAATTAATACTTTTGAAAAGCTGGCAATGTGTTTTCCAATAACCTCACACCAAGCTTTGTGCCTTGACATTATACTGTAGAAACTGATTAACCAGATCACCAGCAGATTTTAATGTGGTACATGAATAGGTGTGAAAGTTAATTTATTAAATTAATTTACTAAAGCCAACAGTTGTTGCTTTCATCCTATATGCCCCATGTTCTACACAAATAAGTCACGTATTATGTTTGATTTTAGAATATAAACTGCAACCAATAACACCTCAAATTTAAAAGCCATGTTAGAATACTTTAGATGTCGGTAAACTGCTAGGTGATAATTCAATTGCTTGATTGAGCATTTCATAAATTACAATGGCACAGCTCAAAATCTTAAGCTCAAATATATATTGGTAAGCTTCTACTGAATGTTAAATTTGTTTTAATACTGGTAACAACTTGTTCCTTTGGATATTGCACTAAAAACATTTCATAAAGTGACACATTTCACAAATTTCATAATTGTAGATTTGTCAGTAACATTGGAGCCCATGGACTAAAATGGATAGTTGCAGCACCGTACAAAACTGACTGACTGACATTAAAATGGTGACAAATGGTGTTCCCCAGAAGTCAATGTTAGGACCACTGCTTCCACTGCTTTTTGATAAGAGACAGTGGTACAGGACTCACTTTGAGATCTTTCAGATGACAAAAAAACCTGTATAAGCATTGTCAACTGTGTGGAGCATAGTGATAACGTTTAAGAGAACATAAAAAAAATCTAGCAGGTGAAATTCAGTTCATAAGAGTGTGAATTGATGTACTGTCAAAAAGAACATGGATAGGCAATCTAAGCTTCAGGATATCATTCCAAAGAGGAACCACTAATTCCTGGGGGGATATGTTTAGGGTGGAAAGGACATTGAAATGTCAAAATCATTTAAAAAATGTATCCAAATCTGGGCTTTCTAAATAGGTACAGATACAAGGAAATTATAGTGTACCATCATAAAACACTGGGATTGGCCTCAACTGGCATGTCCAGTTCTGAAAATCATGTTGCAGAGAGAATTCAAAGAGATTATAGAAAAGATTTATATAAATTGCTCCAGGGATAAGTGACTTCTGTCATGTGAATAGATAGATAGAGCCATAGAGATGTACAGCATGGAAACAGATCCAACTTGTCTACACCGATCAGATATCCTCAATTAATCCAGTCCCATTTGCCAATTATTTGGGATATCTGGCCCTTCTAAACCCTTTCTATTCATATACCCACCCAGATGCCTTTAAAATGTTGCAATTGCAACAACTTCCACTACCTCTGGCAGCTCATTCCACCCTCTGTGTGAAAAAGTTGCCCCTTAGGTCCCTTTTAAATCTTTCCCCTCTCACCTTAAACCTATGATGTCTAGTTTTGGGCTCCCCTACCCTGGAAAAAAGACTTTGGCTGTTCACCCTATCCATGCCCCTCATGATTTTATAAATTTCTATAAAGTCACCCCTCAACCTCCGATGCTCCAGGGAAAATAGCGCCAGACTAATCAGCCTTTTCTAATCACTCAAACCCTCCTATCCTGGCAACGTCGTTGTAAATCTTTTCTGCACCCTCTCCTGTAGCTGGGAGACCAGAATTGAACACAGTATTACAAAAGTCACCTAACCAATGTCCTGTACAGCTGCAGCACGACCTGTCAACTCTATACTGAAATACTGCCTTCACTGACCTGTCTATCAGTGACTAAACTTTCAAGGAATTATGAACCTGCAGTCCATGGTCCCTTTTTGACAATGCTCCCCAGGACCTTACCATTAAGTATTTGCGTCCTGCCTTGATTTGCTTAGCCAAATTGCAGCAAATCACATTTATCTAAACTTAACTCCATCAGTCACTCCTCGGCCCATCTGATCAAAGTCCCCTTGTACTCTTAGATAACCTTCTTGGCTGTCCACTACATCCCCAATTTTGGTGTCATCTGCAAACTGACTATCCATATCTCCTATACTCAGATCCAAATCCGTTAGATAAATGATAAAAAGCAGTGGTCACAGCACCAAGCCTAAAAGCACACCACTGGTCACAGGCCTCCAGTCTGAAAAGCAGGCCGACACCGTGACACCAGAATGGTATGTTGTTCCCAGTACCAGAGTCGAGGATGTCTCAGAGAGGGGACAGAATATTCTCAAAGGAGAGAGGGTCCAGCAGGAGGTAATTATACACATTGGAACCAATGACAGGAATTTAAAAATGGATGGTTCTGAGGAGAGAATTTAGGAAATTAGGTTAAAAAGCGGGTCGTCTAGGGTAGTAATATCTGGAATGTCAGCTTTGACAAAGGGTCAGTTAGACTCGAAACGTCAGCTCTTTTCTCTCCTTACAGATGCTACCAGACCTACTGAGATTTTCCAGCATTTTCTCTTTTGTTTAGTAATATCGGGAATACTCCTGGTGCCATGTGCTAGTGAGAGTAGTATATTGGACCAGGCCAGACCCCCTGAAAACATTTTAAGAAAGTAGCCAAAACCCTAACTTTGCCAGTTGTTTTAGGCAGGTGTAACACAGATACTTCAGGAGGGATGCAGCTGGTCAAGTCAGTTAGTTTTAAACAAAACAGAATTTATTTACAAGATTACCAAATCAAATCCAACCAAAAGAGAACAGAGTACAGAACAACCCAACCCATCCGAAAACCCAACCAACTATATTACCTTAATGATGCTGTTCCCAATACTTGCAACAATTTCCATAAACAACCCTTGGCACAAAAGGTAAAATCAAACACACGGTCTTACAGGACAGAGAGAGATGGCAGCATGGAACACTCTCTTCCATGTAGCTATTTCTTGGACCAGGAGCCTCAATCTGCCTGACGGCTTTCCCTGAGTAGCCAGACTGTCAAAACATTAAATCAAACCGGAGATAAGCTTAGCTGGGAGAATTGGCCATTCCCCTTTCATAATACAAGTTTTTTTTAACTTAAAAGCCTTTTGCCTGAGGCAGTATCTGTTAGCTATATTGAAATTGGCCTTAAAACCCATCCAACTTTTTTCGGAGTCGTATCTTTTACAACCTCTCTGAAAGAAAAGGCCAAGGATAACTTAACCTTGTTAAAGGAGCAGCATCATCACAATAGCAGTAGGAGGATAGAGTAGATGAATGCATGGCTGAGGAGCTGGTGCAGGGGAGAAGGATTCACATTTTTGGATCTTTGGAATCTCTTCTAGGGTAGAAATGACCTGAATAAGAAGGATCAGTTGCACCTGAATTGGAAGAGGACGAATATACTGGTGGGTAGATGTGAACTAGTAAAGGAGAAGGGGGGTGCAGGGACCCAGAGAGATGGTGAGAAAAGAGGTCAGTCTGAGGCTGGCGCAGTTGGGAAAAGGAGCAAGTCAAACAGTCAAAACAGGCAGGAGCAAAGTGGAGAACGGGGTAGACTGATAAATTAAACTGCGTTTGTTTCAATGCAAAAGGCCTAACAAGTAAGGCAGATGAACTTAGGGCATAACTGGGAACATAGAACAGGGATTTCATAGCAAATACACAGACATGGCTCAAGGACAGGACTGACATGGACAGGACTGGCAGCAAAATTTTCGAGGATATAGATGCTATTGGAAAAATAGAAAGGGGGGTAGGCGGAGTGGTGTTTTTGATTAGGAATAACATTACAGCTGTACTTAGGGAGGACATTCCAGGGAGTCCATCCAGTGAAGTTATTTAGTTGGAACTGAAAAATTAAGATGATCATCTTATTGGAATTGTACTATGGGCTCCTTAAAATTTCTATGGGAAATTAAGAAGCAAATTTGTAAGGAGATCTTACTTATTTGTCAGAATAATTGGGTGATAATGTAGCGGATTTTAACTTTCCAGACAGACTGGGACTGCCATAGTGTTAAGGGCTGGGATGGAAAATTTTATTCTTCAGTCTCAACAAGCTGGCATTGTTCTCCTTGGAAAAGGCAAAGCAGAGAGGAGATTCGGATGAAGAATCAAGACGGAAGAGAGGAACTGTTTCCTTTCGTGGAGAGTTCTGAACCAGAATGTCCTCATTTAAAGTTAAAAATACCACAACAGAAGATTATAGTCTTAACAGGTTTATTTGAAAGCACTAGCTTTTGGAGCGCTGCTCTTTCATCAGGTGATTGTGGAGTATAAGATCATAGGGCACAGAATTTACAGTGTGATATAACTGAAATTATATATTGAGAAAACCTGGATTGTTTGTTAAGTCTTTCATCTTTTAGATGAGAATTGGTTTCAGTTCTTTCATGTGTAAATTCCAGAACTTTGTTAAAGTTACATTCTCTAGTGAATTTTAACAATAGGTGCCATGTTGGCCCAGATAATGCATTGAAGGTATGACGTACCTTAGATTAGATTAGATTACATTACATTGTGGAAACAGGCCCTTCGGCCCAACAAGTCCACACCGACCCGCCGAAGCGAAACCCACCCATACCCCTACATTTACCCCTTACCTAACACTACGGGCAATTTAGCATGGCCAATTCACCTGACCCTGCACATCTTTTGGACTGTGGGAGGAAACCGGAGCACCCGGAGGAAACCCACGCAGACACGGGGAGAACGTGCAAACTCCACACAGTCAGTCGCCTGAGGCGGGAATTGAACCCGGGTCTCTGGCGCTGTGAGGCAGCAGTGCTAACCACTGTGCCACCGTGCCGCCCACCTCTGACAGACAGCCTCACACGGGGCACCTCACACCTTCAATGCATTTTCTGGGCCAACATGGCACTTATTGTAAAAATTCACTTGAGAATGTAACTAATAAAGTTCTGGAATTTACATATAAAAGAACTGAAACTAACATGCCCATTCTAAAAGAAGTGGAGAACCACATAACTTGCTCTTGCAGAGAGCTGTCACAGTTTCAATAGTTCAAATAGCCTTTGAATGCTGTAATCATTCTGTGATTCTTCAGAAATAGAGCAGTAGGCTCATATTAATTATGTAGACATGCATTTTATATTAATAAGCAACCCTAAGCCCACAAATAGTCTGGTATACTCGCTTACAATGAATGGAAATTAACCATGTGGTAATATGGGATACTCTGATCTTAAGGTTCTAGTCAGTAGAATACAAATATTCACCATAAATATTTTCTAACCAAGCTGTTCAGGGATATTATTACACAATTCTGGAGTAGGTGGGACTTGAATCTAAGCTTCCTGCCTCTGAAATAAGTACAGCTACCATTACTCTACAAGAGCTCCAGATATTCACAATATTAGTTGATACTAAACAGATGTAATTTAAATAGAATTGTGCAAAGCAAAAGTAGATTGCTAGCTTACAGAGGAATGCAATATTTAATTTGTCTCTAAGTTAAATATTTTAAATTCAACATACTACCTTTTTGAGTTTTGTGACCTTTAGACTTGAAATTAGAAGAGGTTGAGTTAAGTACATCTTGTTAACAGTCCTCTCCTGAGGGCTTAATTGACTTAAGTTAAAAATCACACAACACCAGGTTATAGTCCAACAGGTTTATTTAGAAGCACTAGCTTTCGGAGCACTGCTCCTTCATCAGGTGGTTGTCTATTGACTTAAGGAATCTTTCTCTCATTCTGTCAGCTTCTAAGTGATTAGGGAAAGGGTAATTTATATCTAACAATGAGATTACAACTTTGTTTAGGCCTAATGGCTCATATCAATCTGTTTTTGTATTTATCCCCTACAGTGAGTAAATAGTCTCAAACATGTTTGCCTACCTAGTATCTTCATCAGCCTGTTCAATTTAATCTTGAATATTGATTTAGCTTCTGCTCTATTAGTCCAGGTGAATTCCGTGTACAGGCTGACAACTTTTTGTGTAAAGAATTTTTTTTGGAACCTCTTCTAAATTTCTTACATACAATCTAGATATTATTGTACTTTGTTACATATAAAACCCCAGACCGTAAGTTCATTGAATTGTTTCATATCCATCAATTTTTCCATATATTCATATGAAATACTTGACCCTTTTTGGCTGTTTGAAATCCTTGAATTGAAGTTCCAGGCACCACAGATTCCATCGAACCACTGCAGCATAAAGCGAGAAGCCGAATTGCAACACATTGAACTGGCCAATACTTGAATTGTTAATCATAAATGGGATCTTGGAGTTTGTACTGTCAATCAAAAACAGCAGCTTTAGAGGATTCCAGGATTACTAGAAAGGAACCTCTGTTAGCACTTTCATATCCACTTTTTCTCGTCTGTCCTTTGAGGCTACAGCGGTGACTGCGAATGCCAGAAGGATCTTGAGCAAATATTGCAGGTTATCACAGACGATTGAGTTTTGGATACAAAAGTTGGAAAAGCTCATCAGGTCTGGCTGCATTTGTGAAGAGAATTCAGAGTTAATGTTTCGGGTCTAGTGACCCTTCCTCAGAATCAGTTTTGGATAATTTGCTGGCTTGGTATTTCTTCTTTCTTTTCTCTCAGCTTCTGAAATGAGCTTGTTTACAGAAGACATTGCACCACTTTATTGCTTGGTTTCTCCAGGTGCAACAATTCTGAGTAAGTTTCTCTCAGGATTCAAAATCAACACCAAATCTCCTAAATCATGGCTTCAGCATGATCTTGTACTACTTTCTTTAACCAATTAATGCTTTGATTAGTTAAAGTAGGAGGCTGCCAATTAGGCTGGAGCACAAAACACCTTGACTGAATTCTACAGAGATTCAGAATCATGTTGTGTACAATAAGATGAGTTAACTTTCATCTACTCTGGATTAAAGGTATCCACAGATCCTCATTTTAGATCAGTAATCAAAAACCATTCATTCTTTCAAAGGCCTCGGAGTGTTTCAAATCAATTAGCTTGGCTATATACCAAGCTAAAAAGCCTTTCCCCCCCTACTTAATTCTGTGGAGTTTGGAATTGTAGTAGTAGGCTTCTAAATGATTTAATCCTCCACTTTGGAAAGAGCAGAATATGAGCCTTTCTCATATAAATAACTCATTGAAGTGCATTTTTCAATTTCAAAACATTGAACTAGCTCTACTTTTATAGGGGTCCTAAAATTCCTTCCCACTCTTCCTTGGGAATACTCAGTTCTCAGGTCCAATTGAATGGGATTGGCTGCCCTCCTCATCCTGCAACCACCTTTGCAATGCCAACTGCAATAAATTCAGATTAAGAGTTGGTAAATGAAATGCTACAGAATGTTCTTGATCCCCATTATCCAGAAGGTTTTCTGGATAGGTGCCCAGATGTAAAAGTTCCAGAAGGGGCAACTTTTTCACGCAGAGGGCGGTGCGTGTATGGAATGAGCTGCCAGAGGAAGTGATGGAGGCTGGTACAATTACAACATTTAGAAGGCGTCTGGATAGGTATATGAATATGAAGGGTTTAGAGGGATATGGACCAAGTGCTGGCATATGGGACTAGATTAGGTTAGGATATCTGGTCGGCATGGACAAGTTGGACCGAAGGGTCTGTTTCCATGCTGTACATCTCTTTGACTATGACTGTAAGGCCATTCCTGACCCTTTTAATAATATGAGATGAAGGTTACCCAAAAATGTATATGTCGTAGTTGGCCCCTTTAAGGACAAGCTCTGAGGAAACAGTCATGTAACCTGCCAGTCCAATTGGAGACAGAGTGGCGAATCTGCACAAGGCCTGTGGTGACTTGCCCAGCCAAGCAAGTTAGGATTGTATAATGTACTTTATAAATAAGTGGTATTAATTGTATTAAATCATTGGGCTTTATAAATTATCTATCAGAGCCAAATTTTGAAACAACCCTTAATAAGCAGACATCAGAAAGTTGGTCAAAAGTGGAAAGCTTCTATTTGCTGCTGTTGGCCAAAAACCAAAAAAAACCCCACATCGGTTAACCACAATCCCTACTACAATTACAGGTTGTTTTTTTCCCCCCCCCCCCTACTTAATTCTGTGGAGTTTGGAATTGTAGTAGTAGGCTTCTAAATGATTTAATCCTCCACTTTGGAAAGAGCAGAATATGAGTCGACCATTCAGCCCTTCAAGCAATCCCCTCCATTCAATAAGATCATGGCTAATCAAACTAATCAAATACCATACTGTTTCTTCTAGGTCAGATCAGACATTTTAATTGATGCCTAGCTGCTGCCCAGTTGATTGTGTGGAGAAGATAAATGCAGAGGAACCTCGATTATCCAAACGAGATGGGCGGGCACTATTTCGTTTGGATAATTGATTATTCAGTTAATTGATTCAATGCCTCTCCTCTGGGGATCGGAATTTTCTGAAGTTTCTTTTTTTCCCACTCTGCCTACCTTGCTCCCTCTCTCTGTCTCAGGGTTTGTTTCTGACCAGACACACTTGTGTGTAAGGGATCTGCAGCATTGCTCAAGCCTCCCCCCTCCACCACCACCACCAACATCAGTTCAATGGAATTGACACAACGAGCACTTGCTCAGTCTGCTCCCCATTCAGGAGACCAGTTAGCAACACACAAAGCACGAGCCCCCAGCTCCAGTCCCCATTCGCCCACAAACCCACCCCCCCC
>NC_057738.1:24852385-24869055 GCF_004010195.1 Chiloscyllium plagiosum
CCAGCACCCGTGAGCTCATTCCATACACGTACCATACCTCTGCATGAAAAGGTTGTCCCTTAGGTCTCTTTTATATCTTTCCCCTCTCACCCTAAACCTATGCCCTCTAGTTCTGCACTCCCCCGACCCAAGGAAAAGACTTTGTCTATTTATCCTATCCACGCCCCTCATGATTTTATAAACGTCTGTGAGGCCATCCCTCAGCCTCTGATGCTCCAGGGAAAACAGCCCCAACCTATGCAGCCTCTCCCTATAGTTCAAATCCTTCAACCCTGGCAACATCCTTTCTGAACCCTTTCAAGTTTCACAACATCCGATGGATAGGAAGGAGACCAGGATTGCACTCAGTACTCCAAAAGTGGCCTCACCAATGTCCTGTATAGCCACAACATGACCTCCCAACTCCTGTACTCAATACACTGACCAATAAAGGAAAGCATACCAAATGCCTTCTTCACTATCCTATCTACCTGCAACTCTACTTTCAAGGAACTATGAACCTGCACTCCAAGGTCTCTTTGTTCAGCAATGCTCCCTAGGACCTTACCATTAAGTGTATAAGTCCTGCTAAGGTTTGCTTTCCCAAAATGCAGCACCTTGCATTTATCTAAATTAAACTCCATCTGCCACTTCTCTGCCCATTGGTCCATCTGATCAAGATCCCGTTGTACTCTGAGGTAATCCCCTTCGCTGTCCACTACACCTCCTCCAATTTTATTTTCATCTGCAAACTTATTAACCGTACCGCTTATGCTCACGTCCAAATCATTTATATCAATGACAAAAGGTAGTGGACCCAGCACCGATCCTTGTGGCACTCCAATGGTCACAGGCCGACATATTGTACTGGTTCACCCAGATCCCTCTGTACTTTAGCATTTTGTAACATCTCTCCATTTAATACTGTATACCATTTGTCCTACCAAATTAGCAATGTTTATATTTTTCCACACAATATTATGTCAACAACTTTCCCCTTTTACTTAACCTCTGTGATCCCTTTTGCAGACTCCTTATGGCCTCTTTGCAATCAGCAAATTTAGACACCATGCATTCAGTCCTTTCAGTAAAGATTCCTGTGATACACCACCAATTACAGCTTGCCAACCTGAAAAGTATGCACTTATCCCTATGCTGTGCTTCCTGTTAGCTAATCAAGCTTTTGTCCATGCTAATGTATTACTTGCTACATCACGCACTATTTAGTTTCGTTCAATCTGGCACCTTGTCAAATGCCTTCTGGAAATCTAAATACACCACATCTACAGATTTGCCTTTATCCATGTTGTTTGCTACTTCCTCAAATTGGTGCATTGTTATGCATTATGTTCTTTGCTGCTGTTGAGACAATGAATATGTTTACAATGAAATTGTGATAGAAGTTACCTGAAAACAGCAATTAAATGTTGCCCAACAGGAATATGCATGACCTTTCGGGTCAGATCATCTAATGTGTGGCAATCCTATGCAGATTGATAGTCGGCCCCTTTGTTTACGAAAGGAGAGAGCTTTGCATTTCCAAAAGGAGATTCTGATCAAGGCTCCTTCAGAAATGCAGAGCTATTTTCCACTTGTCACTTCTCTCACAGTGTGGAATTGTCAGAGGGAGACAAATCATGCCCCCTTTTATATTTTGAAACTTAAAGGTTCATAATCTCCAGTAGTCACTTTGACAATTTCTGTCAAATAGTACGTACATAAGGTAATAGTGAGGTAAGGGTGCTGGGAGGGTAGATTGTCAGATGTGTTGGGGAAATGGACCACCAAGTAAGTAGAGGACTGGCTTAGTATCTAACAACAAGTTCCAATTATAATCAATATAACATACTTCATAATGAAATCAATGGGGATATAAATGCTAAAATAGGGGCAATTAGATTATTTTAATTTTTAATCTAATTGTACACAGCCACTGACAGATGAAGAAAATTACAGAAACTATGATTAAAAATGTAATAGAGTATCTTTTTGAAGATGTGAGGAGAGATTTAAAGGTGAAGTTACCTAGAATAAATCAAAATATCTGGAAGCAATTGAAGGAGCATTTCATCCAGAACCATTTCCCTGACTTGTCACCTTAGCCTTGCACATTCTTCCTTTTAAGATAATAATCACAATACCTCTTAAATGCCTCTACTCCACTCCCAGGGAGTGAATGAGCAGGCAGGAGGCATCTTTACACAAAATATTGCTGATACATAGATTATAGCTCTGATATAAAACAGAACACATTTTTCAAGATTCCTGACTCAGGGACACAGCACACTCCATTATATATTCTAGCTGCCTTCTATCACACATTTTATAGCATTTTTGAGCATTTTATAGAATTAAGGATAATTGAAATAAATACCCAAGTTCTGTTCACAATTTTGGGCAATATGAATGCTTTTGGTACAATATTAGACCTTGGATAAAAATATTTAAAATTTTGTACTTAATTTCTATCTCACAAAAAAGTGTCAGATGCTAAGTTACAAATATTATGAAAAAGCTGTTCAAATAAAAACTTGTGTAGAATAAATGTTATTCTTTCTATCTCTTATTTGAACAATTCTATTCTCTTTTATATCTTCTGAGTGCACATTGTCTGTGTGTTTTATATGAGCATACCAGTTCACTACACCATATAGGTTGCTGATCCTGATGAAAAATGTTGCCACCGTCTTCTTTCAACGTAGAAAACTATCGGGCCTGCTCTGTCTAGAGCGGTAGAGAAAAACCAATTCCTGCTGTAATTCAAAAAGCCTCTTTGAGTTTACATTGCATTTTATTGAATGTTAATAACTAGTTACAGGTTACATGGATGTGACAGGCATTGTTACAGAGTCTTTGAGGAGTATTAGATATCTGGTCTCATTCCCTTGATATTCTAAGCTGTTCAGGCCACCTCACATCATCATAGAGGATGATGCTTATGGCATTCCCTGGTGTTAATCCTTGTGGACACTTTTGCACCTATATATAACCTTGCCTCCCATGTTTTTATTTTTATTAGTAGTGGTTTACTTTTGTATATAATTACAGTTACCACTATCCCATCTTTCCCTAGGTCTGTGACTTGACAAATTCAGGTCATTTCGAGGTTTCACAGTTCTCCTGTCTTTGGACATGGAAGTCTGGTCATTATCTAGGTTGAAGACCATTGACTTTGATTCTGTTCCTGACAGTCTAAGGTCTGTATGTCCTTTGCATCAGCAAGTTCTCCATTTGATTCATTTCAATAAATTCATTTTTGATGATTAACATGTGATGGGCTTAGGTTCTTGTGGCTCTTTGATATGAACCCTTCAATATATGGTCTCTGCTGGTCTGTAGTTATTTGGATGACCATAGCTTTTCTGTTCAGATCTCTGAGTCACACCATTGCGCTGTCTTAAATGTGACAACTGTATCACACAGAAGTGTATTGTGTGACTTGTTTCACATTATTATGTACATTGTTGGGTTATTATGGAGTCAACTTCTTTGGTAGAATGAGGAGCTGAGTCTGTCTGTCTCTGGTGCAGTTTCCCTGTTACATCTTTCTGATTACATCTTCCCAAACTGAAGCTGAATGATCAGTCACTCTTCATATACCAGTGAGTCAAGTACAATTGTAAAATAACGTGATTGCTCAAAAATTGTTAGTTTTTACCATCAATCTGCTCGATCTTTGATCTGGCTAATGTTCAACAAAATACTTATGAATGTTCAGACATCTATACTCCCTCAACTGCTTGTGTTAGACCTGGCTAAGCTGATTGCAACTTGCTGGTCTTTGTGCCACACCATGGAGTGAGAGTATCACTCAATGTTGTTGCCTATTCACTCTAGGGAACAATTCGACAGCATCTGAAGTTTTCTCTGTACATGTACTTTGTCAAATGTGACGCTCATATGTCAAAGTCACAATTTTTGTATTTTATGCACCATCTTTTCTAGCTCTTTCCCATTAAGTAGAGAAACTAAAGGTTTGTGATCTGTGTCTCTGACCACTTTCAATCTAAGCTGTAATCTGAAAATCTCTCATGAGCCCATAAAACTGAGAGGCTCTCCTTCTGAATCTCAGCATATCATATTTCTGTGTTGGGTAATGCTTATGATGCATACTAGAATAATTTGCATCACCCATCCGGTTGCTCTCAGATGTGTATTGCTCCTAAACTTGTGGCTGAAGCAGCAGTTGCTATGATAATTAAATCCATGGACTTCAACATATTCTCTTGTTGTGGGTTCCAACACCATCCTTGCATCTTATTGAGGAATTGTGTCAAGGGCTTTCTAATCACTGCCAAATGAAGCAAAAAACTGCCATCCATCCCTAAGAATTTTGAAGAACTTGAACTGACTTCAGTGTGACATTAGTCTTCTCAAGATCCACCATTATACCTTTACTGTTGACAATGTCACTCCCAAACTGAATAGATGCCTTGTTGTTAAGAGAGAACCCTCTGCCCAGGAGCACGTTCAGAGAAGGTTCATGATAATGGTCCCAGGAAAGAAAAGCTTAACATATGAGGAATGTTTGAGGACTCGGGATCTATACTTGATGGAGTTTAGAAGGATGAGGGGTTATCTAATTGAAATTTGCAGAATACAGAACGGCCTGGACCGAGTGGATGTTGAGAAGATGTTTCCATTCGTAGGAGACACTAGGACACAAGGGAGCAACCTTAGAGTAAAGGAAAGACCTTTTTAGAACAGAGATGAGGAGAAACTTCTTCAGCCAGACAGTGGTGAATCTGTGGAATTCACTGCCACAGAAGGCTCCGGAGGCCAAGTCATTGAGTATATTTAAGATGGAGAAAGATAGGTTCTTGATTGTCATGGGGATCAAAGGTTATGGGGAGAAAGCAAGAGATTGGGGTTAACAAAGTTATCAGCCATGACTGAATGGCGGAGCAGATTTGATGGGCTGAATAGCCTAATTTCTACTCCTATATCTTATGGTCTTATGCTTATAAGCTGTAAGACTGCATACATACACTGATAATGGTCTTCAACTGTTTTATCATGCATCAATATCTGATGTTATAAAACGTCATGATAAAGTACCGGGTGTATCATGTTGAGAAATCTGTGTCCAAGTCAATCCCAAATAGTAATCAGTTGAAATAAAATCTTTCAACTAGAATTATAAATGTAGCAAATAATCTTGATTGCAAATCCAATGCACTTGCCAGAATCCACTGTCTGTATCTAGTTTTGTGAAAACTCTACTTTTGGGAATTTTAATGAAATGCTTGTCAACCTTAGACATAGGGTGAATTTTTCTCATCTCCTGATCTATACCATTCCCCACATTACCACTAACATTTGGTGCCCTATAAATAACTCCAAGAAATATCTGCTGCCCTTATCGTTTCTTAATCCCACCAAGCTTCCATACATTGTACTTCCAATTTGAGATCTTCCCCTATAAGTGTACTGAACCCATCTTGTATAATCAGCGCAACGTTTCCTTCTTGTTTGACTTTCCTAAGCATCAAATATTTTTGAGTATTAATTTCCCAATCCTCAGCCATGTTTCTGTATTGGCAATGAAACCATAATCATTTACATGTATTTGTATCTTTTGATCAGTTTTCTTGTTGGGGATACCATGTGTATTCAGGTAGAGGGCCTTTAGCTTTATTTTTTTGACATAATTTTGCATTCAAAGCCAACTCAATGCTCAGCTTTGTTTCTCCCATTATCTCATTTCCCTTATAACCTTTCTACTTCCTGTTTTCCATCTTAACCTCCTTTCCATTTGGGTTTCTCCTCAGAGATTCATCCCCCTGACAAACTAGTTTGAACCTATATCATTTGCACTAGCAAATCTTCCTGTGAGGATATCAGTCCCAATTCTGTTCGGGTGTAACTCAGCATGTCCCACCTACCCCAAAACTGGTCCCAATTGCTTAGTGCTCTAACTAAATGTTCACTAGATTGATGCTCCTGTTATTACACTAATTGGCACATGGCATTGGTTGTAATCTTGAGATTACTGATCTTGAAGTCCTGCTGTTTAATTTCTTTCCTAACTCCCTGAAATCTACTTCAGGACCTCATCCATATTCCTACATATGTCATTGGTACCAAAATGAACTACAAATTCTGGCTTATTTCCCTTACCTAAAAAAAATTCTTGTAGCTGTCCTGTGACATTCTTGACCCTGTCACCAGGGATGCAACATATCATCTTGGAGTCTTGCCTGCAGACATGTCTGTCTAATCACACCTCCCCCCCCCCCAATAATGGAATCTACTTTTTCTATTGCTCTTCCATTACTCTTTCTCCTTCCCTAAATAACTGACATGCGCCTGGGCTACACTCCCCTGAGGAACCATCGCCTTCGTGAGTCTCAAAAATGGAATACTGATTGGCAATGCACGATAAAGTGAACTTCTTGTGGGCATTTGCAATCCCTTTTTGATTTTCTTAAAAACCTCCTCCTCTGCGTTTGGTTGCACTTCAGTCCCACGCTCCTGATCTTCGGGCACCCGGTACGGAGGAGGGAGGGCAGGTCCGAAGACCTCCTCATGGGTCTGCTCCTGGGCCTGGCCAAACTGGCCATAAACAGGTCCAGGCAGTAGGCCGTGGAGGTGGTCATTAGGGCCGACTGTCTGCCCCTCTTCCGCAGTTACATTAGAGCCCGGGTGTCTCTGGAAAAGGAGCACGCGGTGTCCACTGACACCCTGGAGTTGTTCAGGGAGAGGTGGGCACCGCAGGGAGTGGAGTGCATTATTTCCCCCTCCAACTCTATTTTGATTTGATCCCTGCCCTCCCCTTCACTGTTTTGATCACACAGTATTGCCCTTTGATGTGAAGGGCACTGTTTGTCACTGGCTCCTTGGGTGTTTCCTTTCTTCCTGGTGGTGGAAATTTGAATAAAGATTCGTGCACCTTGTGTCTCTCACTGTGTCTCACACCTGCACACACAACATGGGTGCTGGTGAAAAAATAAGCACTACTGCAGTTAGGCGGTAGTGTGGGGGAAAGGAAAAAAAAATAAAGTGAACTCCTGCATTACCTGCCTAATTTTGCTTAGGCTTCCATTTCCCTCTCTACATGTGCTCTTCTAAACTGTGATGTGACCATTTCTCTGTACCTGCTATCCATAGTCCTCTGCCTCGCAGATACACAACAGTGACTCCAGCCCAGAGCTCAGGCATATGCACCCTGTAAACACCTGCAGAAACAAAAACAGAAATTGTTGGAAAAATCACAGCAGGTCTAATAGCATCAATGGAGGGAAATCAGTGTTAACATTTTGGGTCAATTGAGCCTTCCTCAGAACCTCAGACACCTGCAGATGTGTCTGTCTGGGACACATGGTATGTCCATAACTTCACACATACCACAGCATGTCCACTTCACTTGTGACCACTTGGTTACCATCTCATAACTCCGAAAACTATTTGTTACCCATAGAATAAATACTACTTCTTATAAAAACTTACGAATAACTTAGCTTTACTTCAGTTGTGTTAACTTCATTTTCATTTCAGTTTTACTTTGTTATTTTAATTTATTTTTATACCTTCCATTTGCTAGGGTTTCTTTCTGAAATCCAAATTATACTTCTTATTTTTAAGCTATTTAGACTCACTCCCTAAGAGCAGCTTCCTACTGACCAATAACTAAATGATTTCTTGTGATACCACTCTGATTTCTTATCACACTTATCCTCTCTCTCAAAAAAATGCTTTTGTTCAGAATGAAGCAACTCCCTGCTCACCAAGCTCATTTTAAACTTGCTGCCTCCTCTCTCTATACTGTGTTCAGAATGAAGCATGTGCTAAACACAAAGGATTGGGCCAAATCCTGAGATCTACATCCAGTAACGACGTTCCTAAGTGACCCACCTGCAGCAGTAAGAATAGGTACCACTGAACATAATGGTTTTGCCACTTTCTGAGGTCTTGTTGCATATGGGAGACAGTGAGGACTGCAGATGCTGGAGATCAGAGTTGAGAGTGTGTTGCTGGAAAAGCACAGCAGGCCAGGCAGCATCTGAAATGCAACTCTTGTTGCATGTAGGGCCAGTTGCATTGGTTAGCTTTTGACTTAATGAATCACATTACAGTTGTGCACCTACTTACAGGTGTATACCAGGTGAGCATTAGGACCTGGAGCTGTACCTCGTATTGTGCTGAGGAGCAGCTGACAGTTTCCATAGCGCCTGTGTCCAGCTCAACATCTCCAGAAGCAACTCACAGTTCAGAAGCGGAGACGGAGCGAAGCGAACGGCCTTAGTCCCTGATCGTTAACCTTTTGGGGGCAATGCTGCCCAAGTGGCAGAATAACTAAGCCTTTTCATTTTTATTTCTTGTTTTTTTTGTGTGTGTGCAATCCGGCTTCCTTTTCCAGGCGATAAGTTTGTAGAGACGCTGGGGATCTGAGGCTATTTGTCGGAAATGTACGTAACCTAGGAACAGAATGAGAGAGTGAAGCCAGAAACACTGATAACACAGAGGACTGAGGTGAGCAGCTAATGGCAACGCATTTCTTTGTTAAATGCTGTATTTTCAATATGTTTCTTGCATGTCCCAGCACTCAGTAAATTGGAATGCCCTGGTTCTTTTTCTGAAGCTGCTCCTTCAAACTATCATAAACCTTTTTTGAGGTTACAGAATTGGCAGTAAATATGTATTGGTGTTTTCAAGACCAACCGTCTCCAAGTGCCCACCACACACTGGAGTTGATAATTCTTTCTAACTTCTCTCAGGGATTTCGTGAAGTCGAGCTTGACTCTGCTGTTAATTATTTCTGTGTTTAATATGTTGTGGTTGTCATGAAGTTTTGCAGGGATTGTGAGAGAAAGGGGAACGTTGTGGTTTGGCATAAAATGTAGTCATTGCTGTCAGTTAACTCCATAACCTGCTTGGAGAGAGAACTCTCCACCTGCATTGATGCTTGTCGTCTAACCCGGGACCTGTTGATGGGTCGCCTGGGGGAGGGGGCGGGGGGGAGCTGCGGGATTGAATGGTTAGTTTCATGCGCCCTGCTGCACAGATTTGCAAACAATTGCAGTCCAATACAGTCCCAAGTTCAAACCTTCTGGGCCACCAAGTTATCAAAACACAACTACAGTACACGAGGTGAAGGATTGAAGTAATTCCAGGCTCCAGGACTTTGTTTCCAGGAGACTTGAGGAAAATGCCTCTGATTCCTATGGATAGGAAAGATGTTGTGAAACTTAAAAGGATTTGGAAAAGATTTACAAAAATGTTGCCAGGGTGGTGGGTTTAAGCTATGGGGAGAGGCTGAATAGGCTGGGGTTGTTTTCACTGGAGTGTCAGAGGCTGAGGAGTGACCTTAGAAATTAATAAAATTGGGGATGGCATGGTGGCTCAGGGACCTGGTTCAATTCCAGCCTCGGGTGACTGCCTGTGTGGAGTTTACACATTCTCCCCGTATCTTCATGGGTTTCCTGCGGGTGCTCTGGTTTCTTCCCATAGTCCAAAGATGTGCAGGTCAGGTGAATTGGCGTGCTAAATTACCCATAGAGTTAGGTTAAGGAAATGGGTCTGTGTGGGTTACTCTTCGGAGGGTCGGTGTGAACTTGTTGGGCTGAAGGGCCTGTTTCCACACTGTATGTAATCTAATCTAAAATCATAAAGAGCACGGTATTAGCCAAAGTATTTTCCCCAGGGTAGTGAAGTCCAAAATTTGAGAGCATAGGTTTGAGGTGAGAGGGGAAAGATTTAAAAGGGATCTAAGGGACAACTTTTTCATGCAGAGAGTTGTGCATATATAGAATGAGCTGCCAGAGGCTGTGGTGGAGGCTGGTACAATCACAATATTTAAAAGACATCTGGGCGGGTATATGAATAGGAAGGGTTTGGGAGGGATATGGGCAAATGCTGGGCAATGGGTTTAGATTTTTGTGGAATATCTGGTTGGCATGGATTAGATTAGATTAGATTCCCTACAGTGCAGAAACAGGCCCTTCGGCCCAACCAGTCCACATTGACCCTCCGAAGAGTAACCCACCCAGACCCATTTCCCTCTGACTAATGCACCTAGCACTATAGACAATTTAGCATGGCCAATTCACCTAACCTGCACATCTTTGGACTGTGGGAAGAAACTAGAGCACCCGGAGGAAACCCATTCAGTCGCCCAAGGCTGGAATCGAACCTGGGACTCTGGTGCTGTGAGGCTGCAGTGCTAATCACTGAGCCACCGTGCTGCCCATATGAGTTGGACCAAAAGGTCTGCTTCTATGCTGTACGTCTGTGATTATTGTAATATTCGTAATTTATGGTGGAAACTACCCAAATTGATTCAGGAAAGTATTCACTCTGTTGAAAAGTTCAGATACAGTCACTAGTAAGCCAGAAGTCCAAAGGAGAATTATGCAGAAACATTTGACCTTAACTTTGAGGATACTAGAAGTGTGGAGGTAGTTAGTCGGTAAGTTCATTGAGACAAAAATATAGTCAGATTGGAGTCAGGACTAAGTTGGATGTGGTTTAGGTGGTTGCAGGGTTATGGGGAGAATGTGGTCAAATAGCTTTGATCTGTTTCTTTTATCCAAAAATAGGAACCTAGAACACAAATTTACAGCATTGGAAATATGTGTCAAAGTAAAAGTAAAATAACAGGGACATGACTAAAAGGAGAACTTAGAAGGCTAAAATGCAGAATGCACAAGTTGTTTATTTGCACAGACTTTTTCCCTTACGATTCAGCGTCCCCAGAAACCTCCAATAATATATCTCACATCCGTACAATCCTCAATGTTTAATGATTGAGATCTCTCATACTTCGTACACATATTCACCAGCCTTCACAGCAGGTAAACCTCAAAATAACTCTCTTAAGAGGCAGGTAAATTCAAGTTTACCCTCATGGGAAAATATTTCACAAAAGATCTTACTGATGTTTTCAGCATATGTCGTCATTCAAATGAGCAATTCCATAGCTAAATGGCTTTTTAAAAGATCTGTCACAGGTTCCTTTTGCATTTGCTCATGGGTTGTGGGTGGCACTGACAAGGCCGGTATTTATTATTCTTGAGAAGGTTAAATTATCTCTATCATTCTGATACCAGTGTGAGTAAGGATGAGTCCTTTGGCCTTTCACTTTAGTCAGTGAAAAAAATGCATGGAAATTAACCCTGGTGTCCTGGTTAATATTTAACCCTCAATTAGTAAGGATGTATAGAATAAAGAGAGTTTGGTGATAGAACATCCATGGGAAACATTTTTCCCCAAATGGAGAGGTCATTTTTTAAAGGGACTCTGATTTAAAATGATTAGCAAAAGTAGCTGTGAGGAAAGGATGGCATAGTTGCTCAGTGGTTAGCACTGCCGCCTCACAGTGCCAAGGACCTGGGTTTGATTCCAGCCTTGGGCGAATGGCTGTGTGGAGTTTGCACATTTTCCCCGTGTCTGCGTGGGTTTCCTCCATGTGCTGTGGTTTCCTCACAGAGATGTGCAGGATATGTGGATTGGCCATGGGAAATGCAAGGCTACTGGGATGGGTCTGGGTGGGATGGTGTTTGGAGGGTTGGTGGGCCGAATGGCCTGCTTCCACACTATAGAGCTTCTATGACTATGAAAAGCTGTTTCAACCAGAATGTGGTGAATGTCTGGAATTGTCTGCCTGGTTTGGTGGTTGAGGATGTCGCGATTGGAACCAGGTTGACGTTGACTATGATGTCATCGATTGGGGTTGTTAACCTGAGCCGATCAAGGATACCCTGGCTGATCAATATAACTAGGAGATTAGAATCTCCTCAATTCAGAGGACTGACTCCAAGCTAAAAAAAAAATAACCAGGATATTAAATATCCTCAATTCAGAGGACTGACTCCAAGCAGCCAGTGTATTGTTCACAAGTAAATAAAGGGTGACTTGGTGACGGGATACCGGAATCTTTGCAGTTATTTGAAGGCAGAACCCCTCAACTCATTTAAAAGGAACCTAGTTTCTCACCTAAAGCATTGTAACCTTCAAGGCTAAAGACCTGATGCTGCTCTGTCAAATTAGAAATGGGTGGCTAGTTTATTTAGCCTTCACAGGCAGGATGGGCTAAATGGCCTCTTTCTGTGCAGTGACCCTCCTATTGTTCTGTTAACAGTACAAAAACTGATAATCTGACCATTACCACATTGACATTTGAAGCAGCTTAGTGTGCGTAAATTGGCTGTCCCTCCTTTACAACATTAAAGTATTGCTGTAAAATACCTTTCTACTTGTTCTGCACTTCCAAAATGGTCTCATTTAGCACTTGCATTATCTGGTTCAAACAGGCCCCAGTATTGGAGACTCTATCTTCCCATCTTCATTTGTTTTATTCAGAAAGTTGCACTCCTAGGACCCTAGGATCACCATTTTAGGTGTGAGTGGTTTTTGACTGCAGATATGCAACTGAAATTAGGTTTGCACCATGAATAGGCCTTCAGGCACACATCTGACCGAGTTCATGGCAGAGGGGGAAATACCACTTAATTTAAAATGAAAAGATTTTATAAAAAGCCACTGAATTCTGGGTACCCACATGAAAACTTTGTTTTGTTAATGCAGCTTGCATACTTTAGGTTATCACAGGCATTTTCTCTGAGATTACAGCTCAGAGATTTCTTTATGTGTTGAACTTCTGTATGAAGGCTGTAATTACTGAGTTGTTACAATTTGCATTTTCATATATTTACTTTGCAAATAGTTATCGGATCATGAAGTCATCGCCTTTCAGTTACTCACTGTTCCAGTCTTATATTAATAATATAAATATAATGCAGTCTTGATGCTCCAGCACAATACTGAGAAAGTACTATTCTGTCAGAATAGGCCACCTTGCTGGTGAGACACTAAACTGAGAACCTGTCTCCCCACTCAGGTGGATAACAAAAATCTCATCTCACTGTCCAGTGAAAAGCAGGGGTGTCTTACCTGTTTTGGCCAATATTTATAACTCAACCAACATCATTTGAAAAAATCAGATTAGCTCATATTTATATTGTAAGATCTTGCTGTATTCAAACTTGCATTTTTATAAACCAGTTCTTTTTGCATTGAATGCTAACCCAGCAAAAATTGACAATTGTAGAAGTGCAATGCTGTGTTCAATTCTGGTCTCCTTGCTATAGGAAAGGTGTTGTGGAACTTGAAAGGCTACAGAAAGGATTTATCAGGATTGGAGGTTTTGAGCTGTAGGGAGAGGCTATATAGGCTGGGGTTATGTCCTCTGAATTGTCAGAGGCTGAGGCGTGACCTTAGAGAAGTCTATACAATCATGAGGGGCATGGATTGGGTGAATACCCAAAGTCTTTTTCCTCAGCTGGGGGAGTGCAAGACTAAAGGGCATAGGTTTAAGATGAGAGGGGACAGATACAAAAGAGACCTAAGCAGCATGTTTGTCATGCAGCAAGTGATGCAGGTATGGAATGAGCCACCAGAGGAAGTGGTAGAGGTGGGTACAATTGCAGCATTTAACAGGCATCTGGATGGGTACATGAATAGGAAGGGTTTTGTGGGATATGGGCCAAATGCTGGTGAATGGGACTAGATTAGGTTAAAATATCTGGTCGGCATGGATGAGTTGGACCAAAAGGTCTGTTATTGTGCTGTACATCTCTATCACTCTATGTCTGTAAGTATAGTGTTTGTCTTTTTGATCTTTGAAGCATCTTGCAAACCTTTTTAATCTTGTAGATCTAATAAGTGTAAAATCTTCCTGTTTTCCCTGATTTTTTATGTTTTGTTTGTATGAGTTATTTTGACGATCTAAGCTTTATAGACAGTCTTTGCTGAATAACAGCTGTACTGTGACATTGCCTGGTTATGGAGTCATTGAGTCAAAGAGCCATAGAGATGTACAGCACGAAAACTGACTCTTCGGTCCAACTCATCCAGGCCAACCAGATATATAACCTATTCCAGTCCCATTTGCCTTCCTATTCATGTACCCATCCAGATGCCTTTTAAATGTTGTAATTGTACCAGCCTCGACCATTTCCAGTGGCAGCTCATTCCATACACACACCACCCTCTGTGTGAAAAAATTGCCCCTTAGGTCCCTTTAAAACTTTTGCCCTCTCAACCTAAACCTATGCCCTCTAAATCTGGATTGCCCACCCCAGGGAAAAGACTTTGTCTATTTATTCTATCCATGCTCCTCATGATTTTAAAAACCACTATAAGGTCACCCCTCAGCCTCGGACAGTCCAAGAAAAACAGCCCCACTCTATTCAACCTCTCCCTGTAGCTCAAACCCTTGAACCCTGGCAACATCCTTGTAACGCTTTTCTGAACCCTTTCAAGTTTCACAACATCCTTCCTCTAGGAGGAAGACCTGATTTGCACACAATATTCCAAACGTGGCCTAACTAATGTCCTGGAAAGCTGCAGCATGACCTCCCAATTCCAATACTCAATGCTCTGACCAATAAATAAAAGCATACCATCAGCTTCTTCACTATCCTATCTACCTGCGACTCCACTTTCAAGAAACTATGAACCTGCACTCCAAGGTCTCCTTGTTCACCAGCACTCTCCAGGAGCATACTATTAAGTGTATACGTCCTGCCCTGATTTGCCTTTCCAAAATGCAGCACCTCACATTTTACTAAATTAAACTCCATCTGCCACTCCTCAGCCCATTGGCCCATCTGATAAAGATCCTGTTGTACTCTGACATAACCTTCTTAGCTGTCCACTACACTTCCAATTTTGGTATCATCTGCAAACTTACTAACCACACCTCCTGCGTTTACATCAAAAATCATTTATATAAATGATGAAAAGTAGTGGACCCAGCACCGATCCTTGTGGCACACCACTGGTCACAGACCTCCAGTCTGAAAGACAACCCGCTACCACCACCCTCTGTCTTCTACCTTCAAGCCAGTTCTGTAATCCAAATGGCTAGTTTTCCCTCTATTCTGTGAGATCTAACCTTGCTAACCAGGTAAAAACAATGACTGCAGATGCTGGAAACCAGTTTCTGGATTAGTGGTGCTGGAAAAGCACAGCAGTTCAGGCAGCATCGACATTTCGGGCAAAAGCCCTTGCTAACCAGTCTACCATGAGGAACCTTGTTGAATGCCTTACTGAAGAACATATAGATTACGTCCATCGCTCTGCCTTCATCAATCCTCTGCATTACCTCTTCAAAAAGCACAATCAAGTTGGTGAGACATGTTTTCCCATGCACAAAGCCATGTTGACTAAAGAACAAAACTCTGTTTCTTTGAACCTGTTTGAAACACTGTGGGAGAAGAAGGACAGAATGTTCAGAGTGGGAGCAAGATGGAAATTTAAATCACAGTTGACCGAAAGCATTAGAGAAAACTCAGAGATGGAGTGTTGGTGTTCCATAAAATACTCACTCAGCCTATGTTTAGACTTCACAATTTAGCAGAAAGCACATTGCAAGAAGTGAATACAGTAAAGGCACCATAGTTCCACACTCTCATTAGAGAAAGGCAACTAGTGGTGGTCAGCCTGAGAATCAACACACCTCAGGTGAGGGGCAAAGTTGTGAAGGTAGGAGCCACATGGTAACTTCAACTGGTGTGGGATTCTCAAACCACATTTTTGGTTTCACTCTGTATCACAAGCCAGCCACCCCGCTAACTGAACCACCCAAATCCCAGGGCCAGTGCAGTCGAATGAAGTACAAATAAATGTAAAACATTTGGGTCTTGGATGGTGGAAAGGGAGAAGATAAAATGGCAGGTGTTGCTTCTCTGATGCCCAAATGTAAAGGTGCACACCTTACTCTGGCATTAAGCCAGTTTAATTCAAGTTCCTGAAATATTTTTGAGTGACTCCTGGCAAAACCTCTCACTCATGTTACCTATACACTTAAAAATCTGGGAGTAGAACATTTTAACAGTTGGTGCAGTTGAGTGGTGCTTATTACCTTTATAAAATGGTCCAAATGCATGACATGCTGGGGGATGGAAATCTCCTCTACTGCTGGCTATCAGGTCCACTAATGAAATGAGTTTGGGTTGTCTCAATCTGTAGAATCATTCAGTACAGAGGAAATTTTTGGTCCAATATGCCCATGCTGTCATTTTGAAAGAGCTACTCAAATAGTTCCGCTCTACATGTTTTTTCTTCAAATATATATCCAGTAACCCTTTCTAAGTAACCATTGAATGGATGGATTTTAGCAAGACTTATGACATGATCCCACGTGGCAAATTGGTTTTAAAAACAAAGTGTGTGGGATCCAGGTGATACAAAATACCCTTAGTGGCAAGAAACAAAGCATAATCATGTAAGGATATTTGTGAGACTGGAGCTCTGTTTCCAATGGAGTTCTCAAGGCTCAGTGCTACAACTCCAACTTTCAATGGTATGAGTTAGTAAGTACCTTGCATCAGTGTTACTGTGGAGGACATATAAGATACAGAATGTGGGGAAATAGAAGGTGGCATCTTGAAAAATGTCCATATTTCAGTGGAGGAGGTGCTGGATGTCTTAAAACGCATAAAGATGATAAATCCCAGGAACTGATCAGATGTATCCTAGACCTCTTTGGGAAGCTAGGGAAGTGATTGCTGGGCCCCTTGCTGAAATATTTGTGTCATTGATAGTCACAGGTGAGGTGCTGGAAAACGGTGGTTGGCTAACGTGGTGCCACTATTTAAGAAAGGTGGTAAGGAAAAGCCAGGGAACTATGGACTGGTGAACATGACATCAGTAGTGTGCAAGTTGTTGGAGGGAATTCTGAGGGGCAG
>NC_057738.1:24869555-24871774 GCF_004010195.1 Chiloscyllium plagiosum
TGATCAGGTGATTTATAGAAGTTTTTATTGTATTTTTCATATAAAACTACATGTGACAATTGATTTTTGTTCTGTTCTATTCTATTGTCAAATATGAAGATAAGGGACAGAAAGGAAAGGATGAGAAGGATAAACAATTTGAATGCTCTCCAGTGCTTCATGACTAATGAAGTAATTTTGAATTGTCTTCTCTGTCGTAATATAAAAAATCTTAGCAGCTAATATTTGCATGGCAATGTCATGCAAATAAGAATTAGATAATATACTTTTTAGCTGTTGATTATGGGATAAATATTGGCCAATATATTGTTTTATTTTAAATAGAGTCGAGGGACTTGTTACAGTTACCCACTCCCTGAGAGAGCAGTTATGAACTTCATTTATCTTCCAGCCATTTAGCTTCAGAATTGTTGAAATTCTTATCCTTTTGTTCATCGGCCACAATCCTACCTGTTTCTGTAATCTTCTAAGATCTCTGTATTCCTCCACCTCCCAAGTTCTTACTCATCTGTCACTTTCTTTACAGACTACAGACATAGAATCCCTACAGTGTGGAAACAGGCCCTTTGGCCCATTGAATCCACACCTACCCTCCATGTTTTGGTGTAAGCTCACTGAAAAGACACAACAGGAAAGTCCCAAGCGGCATGAGGGAGTGCTGCTCTGAGAAATGAGGGAACATCAAGATAGCCTCACTGTACCGTTTGCGATAATACCTTTGCTTGATGCATATTCTGGGTTCCTGAAAGGGGAAAGTGCTACAATATATCAAACACAAAATATCAAGGGGAGAGCATTGACATAGAGATAATGTAATTGGACTGGTTAATGTTGTGGCCAATGAGTGTGGGTTTACATCCTGCCATGGCTGATGAAGGACTTTTGCCTGAAAAGTTGATTTTCCTGCTCCTCGGATGCTGCCTGACCTGCTGTGCTTTTCCAGCAACACTCTAATTTAGACTCTGATCTCCAGCATCTGTAGTCCTCACTTTCGCCTGATGAATTTGAATCCAATGATTAGACAAATGAAAAAGGTGTGAAAATGAATAAAAGGTTAACTATGAGATCGGAATCAATTGTCTCAAACCCATCTTGTTCGCTAAAGTCCTTTTGCAAAAAACAATCTGCAGTCTTTACTGGATCTGGCCTACATGTGACTCCAGAGTCACAGCAATGCCCCTGGGCAATTAGGAATGTGCAACAAATGCTGACCTTGCCAGTAATGCCCACATCTCATGAAACAAAAAGAAAAATTAAAAGAAACCCTCCATGCAATTTCACCCACAGATGTGATTTGCAGTTACTTTCCAACTGAAAAAGTAACTGTTTGTAAGCTATCACGGCCTTGTGTGTTGTACGAGATAGTGCTTTGTTGTTACATAGTGTGGAAGTTCAAGTCAATTTGCGATTCAATTGTGAACAGTTGGTGAGGCTGGCCACTTCCTTTCGCAGTTTCCTCTTTCCTCAGCTCGAAGGGAGGAGGGTATTCAGGTAGTTGTGACAGTGCAGATCTGCATCAACTGAAGGAAGTCACTTACCCGCGATGGTAGCAGATTTCACTGCCCGGCGAGCAGGAAGACGTTAGACTCGGCTGCTGAGTGTAATAACGGCTGAAATGCTGCGAATATGTAGACCTATGTCAAAGACGGCTCATTTCTGAACACACTGTTCAGAACTTTTTAGGATTTTGTTTTTTGTTTTGTTGCCTTGAACTGAAAATGTCGGTAATCCATCCCACATTACACTACCCTTGCTCATGTGGTGCTCAAAGCTGTGCTTCGTTCAAGGGATACAGCACCGTAATGGGGAACCATTATAGACAAGTGGGATTTTTTAACCATTATTTTCAATGCTGCTTTGTAATCTGGCACTGGGTATGTATGATCTAAGATCCCTAGTTTTAATGCTACGCATTAAAATATGTTTAGTGTCTTTTGAAAGCAATTTGATTATTCAGTTTGTATTAACAGACAGTCCATTTAAAGCATGTTTAATAGCATGTTTTCATTTAGATGTGGTTTATAAGTTAGCAAAGTTCACCACGTAGTGCTGCCTCCATTTCCATTTCAGCATGGTTGCAGTATCTGCTCAGTGATTTTGAAAATAAACTAATACTTCACTCCCAACTCACCCCCTTGCCTTGTTGCCTCCTGCTTGTTGCTTCTTTCTCAGTGCCCCCTGCCTTGCCATTTACCTCCCTGACCCCCTCACTGGCTGTT